>NC_142136.1:17921666-18224696 GCF_024610735.1 Ursus americanus | reverse complement strand
CACATATGATGAAAGAAGCATAAAAATAGATATCAGCTATGAATCAAGATTCTTGTCTGTAAGTTATTGGGTTTGCTCACTAACAATGTGACTTTGGTCAAGTCAATTATCCTTCACTTGAGTTAATAAATTTCATTTGTTAGAACATTTTAGCATTATTACCTATTTACATCTGAAAATTAAATAAAGCTATTGTCATGAGAACATCTAAACCTTCATTAAAGGGGTAAGTTTTAAAATGGGAGAAGAGGTACATGGTTGTGGAAAATGAAATGATACAGATGAGTAGAGATCAAATTGTACAGTGTTTCTGAGGCAGGGGTGCATTCAGTCAGTATCCTTGGACAGCAATTATGAAGGTTCTTGGGGTAAAAGTAAAGAGAAATAGGATCTGGTAACAGATAATAGAAAAAGAGGTGGAAGGTTATTAAAGCTTAGAAGTTCACTAATATAGTCTACTCGAAAGTTTTGTTATAGTAACTACACAATGACATTTAAACCATGCCATTCAAATGAAATTGCGTTGTTGGTTTTGTTGTAGGAAATTGACAAATTCCCAATACAAATTCTTAGGATTAATAGGAAATCAACAAAGTTGTTGAATTAAATTGAATGTGGCTTCATTTTCTAAATTCAGTATACCTACCAATACTAGTTAATGATGTTTCAATCATACTCAAAAACATTTTAAAAGTTAGGTAAAGTAGTTTTATCATATATTCTATTTTACTATAATGATGCAGATAGACTTAAATTGTATGATGACAGAAAGTCAAAAAGAATTTCTGTTTTTCTGTGGCTCTTACATTCTCACTAAAGGGTAAAATTCAAAGGGAGAAACCTGCTGAAATTAAAAAAAAAAACCTGCTGAAATTATGTGTGATAAAGAAGAAATAAATTCATTTTACTCTATACATTTGCAGAATCAGAAATGAGTACAAGTTTTATGCTTTAATTACTGCTAACATGGAGACTGTAGCCCTAATACATACTTCTGTGGAACTGAACTTCCTCTCTGTGTGTTGGGTGTGTATATATCAAAGCTGAAGATGTTCTGAATAGGAAGAACAATTAGGAACTTTTTGACAAAGAGGTTTTATTTATTTCAGTTTGGCAGACTTTATACATTTGATGTATTTCAGGCTCTTGCTGTGAAATGTGTATTGTGTAAACTATAAACATATCTTCATTTATGGAACCACAGACAGCCGTGCTATGGACAGGATATGTCTCCTAAAATGGATGATCGCTTTTACAGTATGGAGAGAGAAATAGAACACTAATCAATTAATTTTCTAAGTTTCCCCTGCTGCGGGTTTCACTTCAGTGTTAAATTCTTTCACCACATGTACGCGTCTTTCTATAAAGAGCGATGTGTGGTAAGAGATAGTTGAGCTGCCATTACTTGGATGCATAGGAAAACCACTTTCTATAAACTATTGCAAATTCAGCACGACTACCCATTACTTACTCCTAAAAGGCTCTTTTGTAAAACTTTCTAAATAATTCACTAGAACTTTGGTAAATAGTGCAGTTAGATTTTTATCAAGACATATTGAATAGGAATTCCGTTAGGCTCTTTCCTGAAAAGACAGGCTGAGGATGGGAAACAGAATATTTCAGAATTGAGGAATAACTTGCAAAGAAACTTTGTATATATATCACATAGCCTTTAGTATTGCTAATTTTTAAGTTTTTGGAATCCTGCTTAGTATTCTTGGTATATTATAGACTAATATTATCTTAAGAGTTTTCAGATCTATAGTTTCTATTGGTTGTAAGGAACTGTATTTGATTCTGTCATGCTTAACCTGAAAAGGGGATTAGTTGGAAAAATTTTGAGGTGCTCTCAGTTCAGAAGGAAATGTTGAACTGAACCTTAAAAAAGAAAAGAACAGGACAACAAGAACGTTTAGCCAATTTGTGGACATTTTCTCTAGAACCTTGTCTAAACATGACAGCACCAATCACTCCCAGGCTCTTTGTTTTTCTAATGAAATTTCAAATTCTGGGAGAGCGAATCATGTTGGCTCAGTTTGAGTAAGGTCTCTTTTCCAGTGGATCGATCAGCTATAGCCAGTGACCAATGTCACATTGTACACACAGGACCGCTAGGGGGATGGGACAGCCACGTATTTTGTGTCCAGCATTCTCTAACACTTGGCTTCCCAAACCATGTGTGTACATACCACCCCTACCCCCTCGGTGACAACCCACAGTCACTTCAGCTCCTGCATTGAGAGTGTCATGGGACTACTGTTTTCTGAGTCCAGGATCTCTTAGTGATTTTTCTTGCTAGTTGTGTTATGATCTTGTCTTGAATGGCTGCAAATATGGAACTTCTGCCCCTACTCCTAGCTCACAGACTCAGAGCCTTTTTGCATCAGGAGACCAGATCCTACTGGGGAAGGACTCAGTTTTACTTTCACCAGACGGTACTATGAACCCTGTTTAATCCTTCCTAAAAGTGACTTTGAATTAGAAGGCTGTACTTTGCAAAAAGAGGAATGCCCAGACTTTGGGGTTATATGGGATAATAGATCTATGTTAAAACTAATTCTCGTGGACCTTGGGTCACTGTGCTCCAATTCAGTAATTAAGCTGTGGTATCATACTAATAGTATTTTTATCTAAACAAAAATTACCACTATGTTTATAATAAGCACAATCAGAAGGTGACTTTAGTTCGGCTACAGTCAATCGTAGATGTGGTCTTGAAGCACAGTCATAGAGCTCCCAGTATTTTATATGCAAAAATTTTCTCCATTCTTATACATGGGAATCATGAAAAGCAGCTGTCAGTTACCTGAAAGAGCAGATTTTCTCTCATCTTCCACAGAGCAGCTTACAGATCGATTACATTAATAAAGCCATGATGATAAGATCTAAAGAGCAGGAAGGAGCATGGCAGGGGGTGGGGATAAATCCTTGGGAAACAAGGAGGCTCTACTTCAATGAAGTCCCTGTTGGTCAAGTCATCTAAGACAGTGCTTCTACTTCAACGTGCATACAGATTACCTGAGCATGTTATTAAAATACAAATTCTGATTCAGTAAGTCTGAGATTTATCTGCATTTCTAACAAGTTCCTAAGTGATATGTTGCTGGTTCCTAAATTACACTTTTAAGACATGTAGTTGATCTGTTGGGATATTTCCTCCAAAATGGATTATTCTTGCCAGAAAGTCACAGTGATAGGTGAGATCTTGGATTTTGGATAGTCTTCTTATAGCTTTATTTATTTATTTATTTATTTATTTGGGCTTTTAGCATTAATTTACTATGTCTTTTAACAGACTGTTAATTTTAAGTCAGGTACAAGCTAAAAAAGGTCTCTGGCTGGCCCAGGGTCCAGTACAAATGGTTCTGCCATTCAGGCCTGCATGATGTATGAAGTTAACAGCAAGCTTTGATGGAAAAATCTGGAAGAGACACTTGGGGTATAAGATTAAGGCCAAGTGTCTTTCAGAAGGTATCATCTATTGGTTTGCTACTTGGCTCCACTGTTAATAGGACATTAGGTGACCATTTAATCCAGGCTGCCATCACACACTAGGTGCTTCAAATCAAATTAGCTGTAAAGTCAGGGCTACTCAGCAGCTTCCCATAATTTAGTAGAATCGGTTTACATGATCAAGCCTGAGAGAGCCTCCAAGGCATGATCCAGTTGGGTGGTACTGTGAGGGAGGATCGGACAAATGCTGCTCTTCTTCAGGTAATTGACAGTTGCTTTTTGTGATTCCGATGTATGAGAATGAAGACAATTTTTGCCATTTAAAATATTGGGAGATCTATAAATTTGCTTCAGTTAGAAGACCACATCTAGGATTGATTGTAGCTGAATTGAAGTCACCCTCTGATTGTTATAATCATAGTAATACTGTTTATTTAGATAAAAAACTGTGAATATGTTACTATAGCTTAATAACTGAATTGGAGCACAGTGACCCAAGGTCCACGAGAATTAGTTTTAACATAGATCTATTATCCCATATAACCCCAAAATCTGGGCATGCCTCTTTTTGCAAAGTACAGCCTTCTAATTCAAAGTCACTTTTGGGAAGGCTTAAAAAGGGTTCCAGTACGGTCTGGTGAAGGTAAAGCTGAGTCCTTGCCCAATAAGATCTGGTCTCCTCTTGATGCAAAAGGGTCTGGGTGTGTCTGGGAGTTAGGCTAGAAGCTCTGTCCTCTAGGCTCGTTGCTCATGTAAGGCCTTTGTGAGTTAACACCGAAATTGTTTTGTTTTGCAACATTGAAACTTTAGGAAATGTCAGATGATTTTGTTTCTGGAGATCTCTTGATTAAGTAATTGTATCCCATTATCTGTATATCAGGCTATTCTGTGTGCCCTCCTGACTACTCCAGCCCTATTGCTTGTTATAATGCACACACCCACTTTCTTCTGTTGTGATTAATCACCACCTGAGCTTGGCCATCCTGGGTTCCTGTGATTTCCAGGGGGACTGGGGCTCACATTAAGCCTACCCACTAACATTCCTGCCCTAGAGGTAATAGCTGGTCAGGCACGATTGAAAATTTGTAATGTCTTAACTTGTCTTAACACTATCCTTCTAATTTCAAGGAGGGAGTGGAGAACATTAGAAATTGATATTAAATTATATCATACCTTCCCTGAATTTATTATTCGTCATTAATATTGCTGTCATATTTATTTTTAGAGGCAGCATTGTCAAATGAAAGCTAAGTTTTACTTTAAAAAGTGGCAGTTTATTTGCTTTTATAATACATTACTTTTATAGAACGTATTTTTTCTCTAAATGAGCTCTCTTCTCTAAAATGTTTTGACACTTTTTTTTTTGGTGTTTTACCCTATGATATCTCATTTGCTTCATAGGTTAATTTTTGATGTATTGAAGAGAGCACTGTGACATATTGGGAAATGATATGATAGAAGGAAAAGCATAGGGTCAAGAACAAAGCAGTAGGTCTTGACTCTGTCTCTCATTAGCTCATTGAGCTTGGAAGAATTGTCAACTTCTTTGTACCTTAATTTCTTTTCACAAAAAATGAGGAAAATGTCCTCTTTACCTGATAGGACTTTTGCTTTGATTACTTAAGAAAATGTAAAAATAAATTTAAATTTTATATATGCCAGGAAATTTTTATCAAGTCTACTCTGCGAACCAAGCTCTGTTCCAGTCACTCAAAGTGCACATGGAACAATTTACAATAAGCTTTTCATTAAGGCTCTAGATTCTGAGAAAGCTTAATTACATTTGGCAAAAAGCTAAGGAAGAAAATTATTTTGAATACAGTTACCATATGTGTATACCTGGTTGTGAGTCCATATGCATGTGTATAGACGTGTATATTCCTATTTTGACTTGGGAGAGGAGTTGGAGAAGCTGTGGCAAACGAGGCATTTTTCTCCTTTTTTTTGCACGTTTTCTCAGGAAATTAATGGATTTTAGTTTAAAATAGTGGAGATGTCTTTAGGGATGGAGAACAACTCCAAAAGTGGAAAATAGGATGCTTTGAGAGATCATTGATTGAATAAACATGTACCGAGAGCTTGTTGTATTACTAGATATTTTGTGGGTACAGTGACATTATTTGTACTTTCCCTGCCTGCCCCAGAAGATCTCTTCAGAAAGTTTCTTTATGGTCAGTGAACACTGCTATATTCTATGCTTGCTACTAAGTATGTGGTTTATAGACCAGCCACATGGGCATCACCTGAGAGCTTGTAAAAATGCAGAATCTCAGGCCCTACCCCAGACCTGCTAAATCAGAATCCTCATTTTAACAAAATGACCAGGAGATCGTAATGCACATTAAAGTTTGAGAAGCTCTGCTCCGGATCACATAATATAATCTTGGGTTCAGATTCGAAATTTTTCCAAGTAATTTGGCATGTTTGTTCCTCTTCCTGCACAAATTACCCCCTCTTCTTTTTAAAAATTATACATTATTTTTTCAAACTCTCCCATCTCAAAACAGAAAAGATTAAAAACAAGTGAACTAGTAACACGAATACCAACATACTCTGGTCTTTTCTTCTTCCAACTAAGATCCTGAAATGTTCAGTTTCCTATCTGTCTATAGTTACCTGGGTAACCAAGATTCTAGCATTAGTAATTTCTCTTTTCTCTTCTTATTAGACTAACCACTGGGCTCATTCCAATTCCCTCCCCTACACTGCTCCTTCATGATTAATTGGTCTTTACCAATGAGTCACTTTCTTTAACAGAACCCTACGATTTACAGTTTCCCTCTCTATTCAAGCCAAACTGCTTCTCAAATAGACACCGACCTCCTTTTCCCCCTCACTGAACCTTTTAGATATATTTAAATGAAAATGTAGCAAAATAGTTTTAGTTATGTTAAACCCATTGGGTTCTTTTTAGAGGCCTTTCCAGAAACTCTCAAATAATACTAAATAGTTAGCTTCCAGGTTGGTTATTTGTTATATTAACTTTGATACCAGCTGGCCAGAGCTAAGGAGGGGAAAAAGTTAAGACATAATTAGAAAATTTTTAAGACTAGCTATGTCCTGGTCCTGGTGTCTTTGGAGCAAACACAAAACTAAGCCAGATGAACCCTGCTCAGTTAAAGCTATCTTTGAGAAAAGTGTTAACAAATAAACAAAACCCCAATATGGTGGCTTTAAGATAAACCTTAAAAGGAAGGATGGGAACGTCTACCACTTAGTTATAAGTAGGAGAAAGAGGGTGAGCAAATTGGAATATGACATCAAGTCCTGGACTCAGAGAGTTTATACTGGGTGGGTAAAGCAAAGGTAATTCTGTTGACTGTAGTGAACAGAGAAGCAAGAAAGTGTTGTGTTGGATTGGGTTAGGTTGGGTGGAAGAATGGCTCATGGGTTCTCTTCACATGCTGCCTGGAGTGATTCTCTGTGTTAAGGCTGTATTATTACAGAACAAAATCTGTGACTGATTTGGGGTCTGAGAAATTGAAAATTGTGTAAGGAATGTCTAAGAAATAAAAATAAGCGAATTGAGCTTTGATTCAGGCTTGATATCCTCATTTATAGCAGTTTCATGGAATGATTTATTTTTCAAGTAAGAGATTTAACCTTTAACCATATCATTGTTAGATCTTACCTCTATTTCTCCTTTAAACATCAGACAATATACTAGATGAAGCTTGTCTTTTTTATCCATTCAGGGGCTATTTCTTATCTTTAATTTTGTCCCCATTGCATGGACCCAGTATGTTACTATTTTCCAATCAAATAATGTCATCAGAAAGTATTTGCTAAGCAAACTGCCATGAGTAACATTTTAACATTGGTCATTCAAAGAGGTTTCATTGGTGATATTTACACTATAGATAAAGAGATAGTTCTATAAAATAATGTACAAGATAGTGTGTTTGGAGAAATTGCATTATATACACGTTTTATTCCACTATAAGTTTTTGAGTCGGGGGCGAGAGATTAAGAGAGAAATACATATAACAAATTAAATTGTTCTATTCATGGAAAGAATATGACCCAGTGAATAGAGAAGGTGGAAGAAATGGACCTGGTGTTCCAGGTTTCCACATTCCTGTTATGGTATCTCTGGTCATGATGATTTTCTTAGTATGAAGCATCTCCTTGCGCTGAGTTTGAGGTAGAACTGAGATTCTTTCTTTTATGGGTGATTTAGGAGGTTTTAAAGGATTGTTTAGATAATACTGTACTTGGTTTTCACTTTATACCCTAACAAGCTTGTAAGGTACTCTTTCCTAATGCCAAAATGTGTCATTTGCTAGGGAAGATTAGAAAAGTTAAGTAGTTCCCTGAGGGAAGTTGGCACAATTTGAATTGGGTCTTCAAGGAAAGCTAGACATAAATGGCACAAGATAAAGTCTGAGTGTGTTGAATGAATAAAATGCATGAATAAGTGAGTTAATACAGGTAGCTAAGTTAGACTCAACCAAATTCTGCTTTTAAAATTTGTTTCAGTTTGAATAATGAGGGCTCACAAAAAACATTTAAATAATTTTCCATGCCACTGCAACTATTTTGATTATTCCAAATGTGTACATTTTAAAGTTGTGTTAATTGCCATCATATATGGCATCTTGTAGTCTAAGGGAGCTAAGTCCTCCCTCTCCCTTTTCTTTTAAGTAAGACAGGTGTTTGTGTTAGGAACATTTTAGCAAAACCTAATTGCTGTGGATAAACAGAAATGTAGTTACCGATACAAAAATAACTTGCTATAACTGTTACCAATTTAATTATCTCTGAGTAGAGACATAGGAAAATCAGCAGCAGGGATGGGAAGGAGATTTAGCTTTCAGTGTACATTTGTAAGTATGTCTGGAAGTTTGTACCACATGCACGTATGAATTATTAAACTAAGGGGGTTGTCACCGAAATTGGTTATAATACTGTTTATGTACCCACGTGTTTTGTATGTTTAGTTAAATACCAAATGAATAGAAAAGATAGACTGATTCTTTGGGAAGGGATTATTATTGTTGTTATGGTAAGGGATGGCACGTGCACATCATTTCTGTATAGTTGGAAGAATTGGAGGGGAGACACGTTGGAGTGAAGGGGTTGCTAGGATGCTCTGCGGGGATGGTGGATGGAAAGAACAAGTTATGTGAATTGGAGAGAGATGTTCCAGGAGAGAAACCAGGTACGTTTCGTGATGGTGGAGAGAAGAAGCTTTAAACTTTCAGGCCCAGTCACTGGGAAAATTTGAGAGGGCCACTGAGAAGTAAGACATTTCAGAGTTAGTTCTAGGGGAAAGGTAATGATTTGGGGTTTTAAATACAAGAGGCAGGTGGTGAACTAGGATATTTAGGTTGCACTCCTTCAGAGTTTTATTTGTTGTTTTTGATTTAATTTCCATTCCTTATGAAGACTTTTTAGCCCTTAGATTCAATTATTTAGCCTAGGTTGGTATGAGTTACACAGTGTGGTAAACTAGTTATAAATAAATATTCATTGACTGTTGGTATTATCCAACTTGTATTTAAAATCAGGGCTTCACTTTTTAACACAATGGCAGTAAATATGTATGTTTGAAGAAAAGATGGGTATACATTTAACTTATTTCACAGTCTATCTAGGTCCAGTCCCTAGAGGAATCACTAAATGTGCAAATTGCTTTACTCAAGAAAAACAGTCAAAACTTTCTTTTCTGCTTCCTCTTTGCTAGACAAGGTGTGCATTAGGGGTCATGTCACCTGGTTTTACATTCTAGAACCACATGTCCAGATGCCCTGAACTTTTCACTTTCCCCAAAATATGCCGTGTCTCTTCATTACTCCCTCTTTTGTATCTATTGTCTGGATTAATATTTTACTGCTCACTTTAACTCCTTGCCATTTCAAACTTCTATTCTTCTTGCATAATTCAATGCAAATGTCCCTGTGAGAATTTTCCTCACTGTATTCATTTCATTGTATTCATTTCTGTAACAAATGACCACAGACCCAGTGACTTAAAATGGCAAAAACTTCATAGCAGCATTTTCCACAATAGCTAAATTGTGGAAGGAGCCGAGATTGCCTTCAATAGATGAATGGATAAAGAAGATGTAGTCCATATATACAATGGAATATTATTCAGCCATCAGAAAGAACGATTACCCAACATTTGCAGCAACATGGATGGGACTGGAGGAGATTATGCTATGTGAAATAAGTCAAAAATTAATTTCCTTCTAATCGCGGAGGCCAGAAGTCCAAAATCAAAGTGTCCGTGGGGCCATGCTCCCTGCAGCAGGTCAAGAGACGTCTGCTTCCAGCTCCTGGTGGTTCCAGCTGTTTCCTGGTTTGGGACTGAGTAGCTCCTATCCCTGCCTGCACCTTCACGGTTCCTCTGTGTCTTCGTCTCTGGCTCTTATACGTCATTGCGTTTAGGGCCCATCATAGCATTTTAGGATGTTCTCATCTCAAGAGTCTTAATTTCATCTTCAAGGACCCCTTTTTTCAAATAAGTTTATTGTCACTGGTTCTTGGTGGACCTATTGTTTGGGGGACTACTATTCAACCCACTACCCTCACCTAACCCACGGTTCATTCATTCATGCATTTGATGTCTGTTGAGGAGCTAATAGTTCCTCTTGTAATTTTGGTGCGGTTTGGTTCATATCTCTATTTTATCACTCAGTCCATTACATTACAGTTATATATTTACCTCCGCCGCACTAGGTTAGAAAGTTCCTTGATGGATAACATTTATCTTTTCTCATTCCTTCAAAATGGAATCCTCTGACTCATTGTCATTTTCTCCAAACACCACTACCTGGTGATCATAATTTTCAGTGATGTAAATAATTTGCTAAGGGGATCCTTCCAGTACACTAACTCTTTAGCTACTTAATGTCCTTTCTTCCAATGATCTCATCCTCTTTGTTCTCTCGAGCAAGCACTCAAGGGATATACCCTGGTTCTTTCTATTACTAATAACTAGCTCCTCCAAAATGTCTGTTCCAAGCAGAATACTGTCCTGTGATCACTACCTACTGTTTTTTTCCAGATGCTTCTCTCAAGACCGACTTCTTTTTTTTTTTAAAGATTTTATTTATTTCTGTGACAGAGAGACAGCCAGCGAGAGAGGGAACACAGCAGGGGGAGTAGGAGAGGAAGAAGCAGGCTCCCAGCGGAGGAGCCCGATGTGGGACTCGATCCCGGAACGCCGGGATCACGCCCTGAGTCAAAGGCAGCCGCTTAACGACTGTGCTACCCAGGCGCCCCAAGACCGACTTCTTAATGATTCCTTGACATCATTGGTCCCACCGCATCTCCACTATTGCTCTCAGCCCTCATGTACTTGTATTTCTCCTTATCTAAGCACGTTTACTGCCAGTTGTCACAATCATTCTCTCATATCCTCTTCTTTTGCTTTGTCATAATCCCTTTCTTTTTTGCACCATTATTTTTTCTTTTCCTGGTTCTATCAACATATTAATAAGCTCTTATTTCTGCCATCAAAACAAAATATCTTTCGAGCAGATTTTCCCCTTTTGCTGCTCCACTTTTTTCTTCCCTGTTACAGAATGTCTTTCAAAGGGTTGTCTAGCTTGCTATTTACGATTTCTCTCATCCTATTCTCTTTCGAATCCATTGCAACAGACTTTCACCTATGCCACTTCAAAGGAACACTTCTTATCAACATCCCCAATGATCTCCATACTGTGAAATCCATTGTTCAATCCAGGTTTCTGTCTTCATCTTAATTGACTTGTAAGCAGCACTGACAACATGATCACTCCCTTGTCTTTAATTTTTTTTTCTTTTGCTTGACTTCCGGTGTCTCATTTTCTTGGTTTTTCTCCTTTCATACTGACTGACTGCCCTTCTCTAGTTTCTTTTGCTGACTTTTTAATCTCCATCAGTGTTATCTGAAACCGCACCAAGGTTCCATTCTTTTTTTATTTTTTTATTTTTTTATTTATTTGACAGAGATAGAGACAGCCAGCTAGAGAGGGAACACAAGCAGGGGGAGTGGGAGAGGAAGAAGCAGGCTCACAGCGGAGGAGCCTCACGTGGGGCTCGATCCCATAACGCTGGGACCACGCCCTGAGCCGAAGGCAGGCGCTTAACCTCTGTGCCACCCAGGCGCCCCCCAAGGTTCCATTCTTAATTCTCCTCTTATTTTCGTCTGTACTCACTTTTTAAAAAATGATCTCACCAAGTTTTCTGGCTTTAAATATCAAAATTTCTGTTTTCATCCTGGACCTCTGTCCTAAACTGTTGGCTAGCATATCCGAGTGAATATTTAACATCTTCACTTGAATTAATTTCTTTTCCTTCCCTCCCCTCCCTCTCTTTCTTTCTTTCTTTCTTTCTTTCTTTCTTTCTTTCTTTCTTTCTTTCTTTCTTTCCTTCCTTCCTTCCTTCCTTCCTTCCTTCCTTCCTTCCTTCCTTCCTTCCTTCCTTCCTTCCTTCTTAAAGATTTTATTTATTTGACAGAGAGAGACAAAGTGAGAGAGGGAACACAAGCAGGCGGAGTGGAAGAGGGAGAAGCAGGCTTCCCTCTGTGCAGGGAGCCCAAGGTGGGGGCTCCATCCTAGGACCCTGGGATCATGACCTTAGCCTAAGGCAGATGCTTAACAACTGAGCCACCCAGGCGCCCCTCTTTCTTTCTTATTTAAATTTGAGTTTGTTAACATACAGTGCAGTATTGGTTTCTGGAGTAGATCATGACTTACATACAACACCTAGTGCTCATCATCCTAAGTGCCCTCTTTAATACCCATCACCCACCCCATCTGCCACCCACCCCCCTTTGGTCAACCCTCAGTTTGTTCTCTATTTTTATGAGTCTCTTACGGTTTGTTTCTCTCTCTCCTTTTTCTTCTCCCCCTTCCCATATGTTCATCTGTTTTCTTTCTTAAATTCTACATGTGAGTGAGATTATGTGATATTTGTCTTTCTCTGAGTTATTTCATTTAGCATAATACACTTTAAATCTGTCATCGTTACAAATGGCAAGACTTCATTTTTTTTTGGTGGCTGCATAATATTGCATCACCCCTCCCCCCATCTTCTTTATCCATTCATCAGTCGATGGACATTTGGGCTCTCTCCATTGTTTGGCTATTGTTGATAATGCTGCTATACACATTGGGGTGTGCATGTACCCCTTTGAATCCGTATTTTTGTATCCTTTGGGCAAATACAAAATAGTAGTGCTATTGCTGGAATGTAGGGTAGCTCTATTTTTAACTTTCTGAGTCGCCTCCATACTGTTCTCCAGAGTGGCTGCACCAGTTTGCATTTTCACCAACAGTACAAGAGGGTTCCCCTTTCTCCACATCCTCACCAACACCTGCTGTTTCTTGTGTTGTTAATTTTAGCCATTCTGACAGGTGGGAGGTGGTATCTCATCGTGGTTTTGATTTGATTTCCCTGATGATGAGTGATGTGGAGCATTTTTTCATGTGTCTGTCAGCCATCTGGATGTCTTCTTTGGAAAAGTGTCCAATCATGTCTTCTGCCCATTTCTGAACTGGATTATTTGTTTTTTGGGTGTTGAGTTTGATAAGTTCTATATAGATTTTGAATATTAACCTTTTATCAGATATGTCATTTGCAGATATTGTCTCCCATTCCATAGGCCGCCTTTTAGTTTTGTTGATTGTTTCCTTTGCTGTGCAGAAGCTTTTTATCTTGATGAAGTCTCAGTAGTTCATTTTGCCTGTGTTCTCCTCTAGGATTTTGATGGTTTTCTGTCTCGTAGTTAGGTATTTCATCCATTTTGAATTTATTTTTGTGTATAGTGTTAGAGAGTGGTCCAGTTTCATTCTTCTGCATGTTGCTGTCCAGTTTCCCAACGCCGTTTGTTGAAGAGACTGTCATTTTTCCATCGGATATTCTTTCCTGATTTGTAGAAGATTAGTTGACCATATAGTGTGGGTTCCACTTGAATTTCTAGTGGATATCTCAAAGTCCAAACTGAGCTCCTGATTTTACTCCTCAAACTTGCTTCACTGAAAATCTGCCCTTTCATAATTAATAGATATTCTATTCTGGGGTCATCCTTGATTCTGATCTTTCTCTCATACCTATGCCCACTCTGAAGATATATTATTGGCTCTGGTCCAAGTAGACCCATAATTTGACTATATCTTTTTTTTTTTTAATTTTCTTTTTTTTTTTTTTTTAAGATTTTATTTATTTATTCGACAGAGATAGAGACAGCCAGCGAGAGAGGGAACACAAGCAGGGGGAGTGGGAGAGGAAGAAGCAGGCTCATAGCGGAAGAGCCTGATGTGGGGCTCGATCCCAGAACACCGGGATCACGCCCTGAGCTGAAGGCAGACGCTTAACCGCTGTGCCACCCAGGCGCCCCCTTATTTGACTATATCTTATCCTTTCCACTGCTAGACTGGTCCAAGCCACTGTTATTTTTAAATCTAGATTCTTACACTATGCTTACACTATGCTATTCTTCCTGTTTCTGTCCTTGACCCATGTAGTCTATTTTCTATATACCAGTCAGAGTCAGAGTGAAGGTGGGGGAGCTGTCAAGCTCCCAGTGCTCAAATGCCCAAATCCCTCTAGTGACTCCCATTTCATTCAGGGTAACAGAGCCCTGTTATGGTTTACAAGGCTCCACTCAATTCAGGCATCTCTAATGTCATCAGCAACTCCTCTCCCATGTTTTCCCTATTCTAACAACAGTGATTTCCTTGCCTTTTTTTTTTTTTTTTTAAGATTTTCTTTCCTTATTTATTTGACAGAGAGAAAGACAGCCAGTGAGAGAGGGAACACAGCAGGGGGAGTGGGAGAGGAAGAAGCAGGCTCCCAGCGGAGGAGCCTGATGCAGGGCTTGATCCCAGGACTCTGGGATCACACCCTGAGCCGAAGGCAGACGCTTAACCACTGAGCCACCCAGGAGCCCCTCCTTGCTTTTCCTCCAGCACATTAGCAGTCTACCTCTTCAGGTCTTCAGCATTTGCTCCTTCTTCTGCCTGGAACACTTTTCTCCAGGTTTCTCCAGGATAGCTTGTAAAACTTGACATTTGCTTGTAATGTCTGCTCTGACCTCTCTATTTAAAATTGTGTCCCCAACACTCCCTTCCAAAATAGAGAAACAAAGAAACACTGGTAAAGAATGAATCTTGTAATCTTTTATAGCTAAATGTAAACAGAGAATAATAATATGATGGGGAAGTGCAGTGTTAAGAAAAAATTCTTCAAGTAACATTGCATACTGTAAAGGAATAAAAGTAAGAAACTTGAAACTAAAATTGCAAACTATGTCAGCAAATATGTTCTAGGAATACTTCGTAAGTGGCATGTTCTTGATGTGAAGTTGGGTCTTCTTATTCTGAATGCCCTTAACAACCAGTATTTTCCCTTCCCTTACTTTCTCTTTTCTCGTATACTGCTTCTTTGTTTATTTTTTTCCTTTTATATGTATGTGAATAAGCAACCTACATATTTTTTTCTGTCCTCTAGGTTGTTTTTAAAAGACAGTTAGAATCAATAATGGTCCTTTGTGGAACAAGCTTGTTATAACTACTAAGAAAGATGTATGGCCATTTATAACTATAGTTATAGTTTTATAGTTTTATACATATATCTAACTTTGAGTCATTGTAATCATCTTTCTGTCCAAACAAACTTTATTTAAAATCTTTCTGTATGTTATTATGTGTCACTTATTTTACTGAAGTCAGCTATATTTTATGCTTCTGATTTTTTTTTTCATAAAAAAAAAGTCATCAAATTAGTCTGGCCTGGCAAACATGTTAGTTTCTCTAATGTTCTCTGTATGATGGTTCATTATTTCTCTTCTTGTTCCAATGTCCTTTAGAAGGGATGATACAATATATTTTTTAGTTGTTTTAAATAACCCTTTCTCCCTTTCATTCTCTAAATTCATATATTTATTGCATTTAGCTTGACTTTATAGTTGCAGTATAGACTCACTTTCCTAACCTTGTACAAATTAATCTGCATGAATTAGTCTGTGAAAATCAATGGCCATTCTTCATTAAGTCACATATACTGAGGCACAGTGTTAAGGAGTTGAAGGCAAAACACTGGATCTATTGCTCTGTGAGGAAGGTAGGACCACAGATTTGGGATCATATTTGATGGTATCAGTGTCAGTATTCATAAAGAGATGAATTTAATGTATTTAGAGTAAAAATGGGAATACATGATTTCTGCCATTTTCCTCAATTTTCATTTTAACATGAATGTTTTTTCCACTGCCTGTTATTCTCCAATGATTCTAATTGCACATAAACCAATATTCAAACTCCTCACTCTGTTTTCTAGGCTCTTTTAATCTCTGGGCATTTCCTCTGCTTGATGCTCCTTCACTCCACCCCCCCACCCCCAAGTTCTTTTTTTTTTTTGTTTTTTTTGTTTTTTTAAGTTATTATTTATTTATTTGACAGAGAGAGAGAGTGAACACAATCAGGTGGAGTGGCAGGCCGAAGGAGAGGGAGAAGCAGGCTTTCAGTTGAGCTGAGAGCCTGATGCGGGACTTGATCCCAGGACGCTGGGATCATGACCTGAGCCGAAGGCAGATGCTTAACAGACTGAGCCACCCAGGCCCCCCCCCCCCCCAAGTTCTATCTTGGCTACTTTTTTTCATTGTTGAGGTCTTGTCTTTCAGTGATAGCCATCGAAAGCCCCCCTTTTTTGTTTATGCTTATCACTTAAAAAAATTATCATTTATTTATTGTTTTACTTTTTTCTCTGTTGCCCCCAGGAATTGTGGGTTGCATGTCTCGTTGACTAACTGACTGACTGAACAAATAAAGGAGAAAAAAGAGCAACCTGCCTGCAGGCAGAGGGAGCGGAGGCACAGAGGTTGAGGAGTGTAATGGGCCCTGACTTGATGGTTTGTCAGAGAAGCAGAAGGTGGGGACTCCTTTGAGTCCCATGTGAACTGGGCAGCCCAGCGTATGGGAGATCAAAGAGCAGAAATGTAGTTTGAGAAATCTGGGACAACATGTTTTTACACATGGCGTAGTAAAATAATCTTATTTGTGTTTAAAAAGATAACTCCTTGGAGGGTGGAGGATGAGTGCTTGGTGGACAGTGTAGTAATAGGGGAGCCAAGTAGGGAGCTGCTTCAGTGACCCAGGCGATTGATATCACGGGGTGGAACTCAGGATGTTCCAGAGGAAATGAAGAGAAATGGGACCCAAGGTGATCTTCTGGACATAGAATTGGTGGACATGTTAAGCTATGGTCTATAAGGGAGGGAGAAAAAGTCCAAGATGGTGTTGGGATTCTACCTCAGGTAACTGGATGCTTGTTCTTATCCAGGGGTGGGAAGAGAGGAATAGGTATAATGAGTTCAGGTTGGGGCTGATGAAATATGGTGGATGAGTGTGTTATTGCAAGGAGAGATGTTCAATAAATGGTATGTGTTTGCGTCTTTGAGTCCTGAGCAAGGGAATGAACGCTGAAACAAGAGAGGATGGGAATGTGAAAGGAGGAGAAAGTCAAGGAGGAAACTTAGGTAAGAGACAGGAAAACACCATGGTTTTTCCTACTGGCTCTCTAAATGCTCTTCTTAGTAGCATTTGCCACATCTTCCTTATCCAGTGTGTTTTGAAAATTCAGCTCTTCTTAACATTTTGATTCAGCAGTTTTCTTGTCACTTCTTTTGCATATGGCTCATGGTTGCTTTGATTTTTTTTTTTTTTTTGAGTAACTCCTGTCTCACTTCTACTGAACCACGTAAATTGCAATGGCATGGAAATGAGCTTGTTTTCCACTTTGCCCTCTGTGCTTAGTTACCTCTTTCTGCTGTTAGGCTTGCCTGGAGGTGACTCCCCACCTCACAGAGGCAGCTCTGTTATGGGCAGCCATTCCCAACACCATCTAACCTCAGGTCTTTAGACTGGTCATTCTTAGTACCTTAATCTAAAAGAGACACCTGGAGTTGCTTTCCATTACAATTAGCTGCATTAATTTTCTGTATAAAAATTACAACTGTCCAAAATGTGTTGTCAGTGTTTATTCATTGTCTGTGTCCCTCTATGGGAAGTGAGCTCTGGGAGACCAGTCACTTACTGGCTTTGTGTTCTGAACTCTGTTTCGTGTTTCACTTGGGCTTTAATGTTTTCCCTTTCAGGAAGCTTTCCCCTTAGAAATCCTCTTGGATCATGCCCTCGTTTCACTTTAGTTATTTGCTCACGTGCCAGCTTATCAGGCAAGTGTTTTCTGTCTCTTCTTCCCCCACTGCCATTCCGATCACCATTTATACTCCTTTTTCTCTTAATAGCACTGACCTGTTTTTTAATGTGTTTGTTGTCTCTCAACATTTGCAAATCCTTAAAGATAGACACTGTTTTCTTTGCTACTATGACCTTAGAAATTAGAATGGTTCTTGGCACATAGAATTTACTCAATTAATATTTGATGACTAAATGACAGAATGCATAGAAACAGAGGTGTCTCTTTTGCCAGGCAGTAGAGTAAGACTGTTGTTCAGCCAACTTGGCCATCTGATTCTTCCTGCTGACGCATCCTTCTTTTACTTGTGATCTATTTTGGATACGTTGGACACACATGAGATGGGTATTGGGGAGGAATCCCATCAAAGAACAATACCTAAGAATATATAGAAGCAGACCTAAGAATACATAATATAATAATTGGATGACTATTCTTGCCACTGAGATATTCAAATGCAATTGACTTGAACCCAGTTTCATCATCCGTGGAAGTTCACAGCCCTTCCTCAAATTTCTGTAAACACAGGTGGGTGGGGTTCTTATGTTCCCATGTCCTCCTGTATCTTCTAGACTTTCAGCTCCCTGTGTTCTAGCTCTGTGCCACGGCACATCAATCCAGATATGAAACTCAGCTGATCAAGTTTCACAAAACAAAATGAAAATAAATGAACTAATTAACCCTTCTCTGAGTTAGCTGCCACTCCTCCTTGCCGTCTCCCTCTCCCAACATTTGGTTAACTGTTCTTCTCTGCTGTTGTCTCTCTTTCCTTATTCTTTGTCCTTTGCACTTTTTTTTGTTTCCCTCAATGTCGTTTTAGTGGTGCATTGGTAGGGGAAACCCATAAATGTATGCATTTAGGATGCCATTTTGATAGGAAATTTCTTTTACCTGTAACTTCTTTTTAAAAGATGTAGTAATTTTCCAGATACTCTTATCTTCTCAAATAAAGTCTTCTGATAAACTCAGATAATACCAAGGTTTTAAGTAGTTTAAAAGTGATGATATATTATTTTATGTAGCTTTCTCTTTGTAGAATAGGATTTATTATGAAAGAGGGAAGAATGCTAATATTTTTGTGTTTCTATTATGTGATACGGGCTTCGCATAGTTTTCCTCATTAAACAGTTCAAAGCAATTCCATTAAGCATATGTCCTATTAGTCCTATTTTATAGAACAGAAAATTGAGGATCAGAGAAGCGAATTTCTTTGCCTGAGGTTGGAGAGTAAATAAGTAGCCTATTTAAGTCAAGGTCTTCTGATTCCCAAGTCCACACTCCTTCCCTACATTCCATTTTTTCTTAGGAATAAACTTGTTACTCTTTAAAGGTGAGTAATTATTTTATCAATTTAAACAGATTCATAAAAGTAATTCTAAGCAAAATAGATGTATTTAAGACTGAAAAGAAAATGAAAAATTGTTATCCTTTCTGTTTCACCCTCTTTATTTAATGTGTAAGACCATTAATCTTGCTCCCTTGTTTCTATGGGCTTCCATAATGAGTTTCTCTGTTCTGTTGCAGCGTAGTCTGGTTTCCCAATATTTTATTTTGATTGTCTCTTGCTCATCCTATTAACAGGATACTGCAAGATATCACAAAACTGCATAAAATTCTGAAAGCATGAAAGAGCTATATGCCAATAAGCTCTTTGAGTTTATGGATAATATAGAAGAAAAGTAGTTAACAAAGGATAAGTCAAATTTACTTCCATAAGGCGAAGCAGAAAACATTCTCAAACCAAACTGTTTGAGAAAGGCAAAAGATTTAAATCAAGTGATAGAAAAAATGACTTTGAATAAAACATTTTAAAGCATATTTAAAGTGAAAGCACATTAATGTCAGTGTAAATTTAAAAATATAATGGATTATCCTTGGGTGACTTTTATTAATAACTTAGATCATAAAACATGATGTTCTGAGTTTTTCCTGCTTATTAAATTGACTGATATTTGTTTATAGCTATCATCCAAGTAAAAGTTTAAATACTATTATAAAAGCAAAACATGCCCACTATAAGAAAAAAAATGAAAAAATGAATGTCAAGTCCCATTGTTTCTTAATCCCCACTCCCTAGCCCCAAGCTAAACATAGTATTTGGGGCTTTTATTTTTATATTCATTTTTATATATATCAAATATGCATATACTCCATTTTCAAATATGTGTATGCCTGTCAGTAGGCACCCATATGTCAAAATGAAATTATACTGTATATGATTTTCTGAGACTTTTCTCTTGTAGCATATGAAAAAAATGTTTAAATTGAGATGAATACTGAAAACGCTGAGAGTGTACTTAATTGAAAAAGACTGTAAAGCTCTTTAAAATATTTTTTAGTCTTAAAACTTACTCTGTAACTCTAGAACAACATCTATTTAAAGAAAGTAAATTTCAAAAGATAAATGCACATTTATGTTTATTGCAGCATTATTTACAAATCTAAGATATGGAAGTAAGCTAACTGCCCATCAGTAGATGAAAGGATAAAGGAGATACCACACACACACACACACACACACACACTCATGGATATTGCACTGTCATAAGGAAGATGGGGTCTTGCCATTTGCAACAACAGGGATGGACCTAGAAGGTATTATGCTAAGTGAAATAAGTCAGGCTGTGAAAGACAAGTACCATATAATTTAACTCATATGTGGAATCTAAAAAGCAAAACAAATGAATAAACAAACAAATAAAAAAGCAGATTTAGACCTATAAATACAGAGAACAAACTGATGGTTACCAGAGGGAAAGGGGATGGGGGAATGGACAAAATGGGTGAAGGAGAGTGAGAGATATAACTTTCTAGTTATGGGATAAGTAAGTCATGTGAATGAAAGGTACAGGATAGGGAATATAGTCAATGATATAATAGTGTTGTATGGTGACAAATGGTAGCTATACTTGTGGCGAGCATAGCCCAACATACAGAGATCCTGAATCACTGTGTTGTACACCTGAAACTAACATGCAACTATACTCAAAAAAAATTAAAAAATTTTTTAGATGATATCTTGAATTGGGGTTAAAGAGATAGTAAAAATATGTGATAAGTGACCTTTCTTTCTCATTATTAGATTTTTGCCATTTTAAAGAATATTATCAGATGATCGAGATACCTTGTGTTTTCAAAATGGAGAAAATTGGGCTTAAAAACAGTCCACGCACAAAAAGAATCATGGCTTTTGCTCATGACAAAACTTATTAGTTCAACATAATATGAGTTGACTAAAAAATGCTAAGGCAAAATTAGATTGCATTTCTAGAAGTGAAATGTTGGTAACAAGGGAGGATGCTATGTCCATCATCTGCGATTAAGAAAATGTCTGATAGAAAGAGGTCTGTCCAAGAAGCCATCTTGTTAGATGAACATTGGCAATTAGGGCTTATAAAAAGGAGGGGAGCCATGATGGCATTATAGTGGAAAATTGTGTCATATGAAGACTGACTGACGGAATTGAAGGTGTTTTATTTTGTTAAATAAGTTTTGTTAGTATGGCTATGGGCAAAATAGGAACAGTAGAATTGATAAGAAAGCAAGCTTATGCTCAGTGGAAGGAGGACAAGAAGATCCATTTATGAAGTGCCTACCCTGTGTCGGGCAACATAAGAGATGTGGTCTCCACATTTGGTCAAGGTGGAATTTTGAATGAGTTTTCGAAAAGATGGATTAATCACCAAATATTCTTCAGGTAGCTGATCGGAAAAAAATAACCCATTACTTCACATCTCACTGTAAAAGAAATGTAAAAAATAAAAAAATATTAAGGAGTTAAGTGTAAAAAAATTCTATGTAAGTATACAATTATACAGAATCATAGCTATCCATCAGTTTAGCCCCTTTTAAAGATTAGGCAGCTGAGGATACAGGAGGCCAAGGCATCTGCCCAAAGAAAGCATTATGACGTTAGAAAACATGAGAGCTAAGGTTAGCCCTGCTCTGACCCCAAAGCCCATGTTCCAACTTACGTACTATGATCCATAACATAGTCATCCGTTAAATAAAAAAGTGTCATAGGTTGCCAGGTAAAATGGTGTAAGAGCTTTCTGAGACTTGTGGATTGAGACAAAGTCTGGAGTACCATCTAAATTGTTGTTGAAGTGATTCTTATAGGAAGTAGGAGGTTGTATGGATTGATAATTGATATTTCCTACAAGTCTTACTGTTTTGATGCCCAAATGAATAAGGGTATAAAAAGGAGAACTTCTTAAATACTTTATTATTAAGGTAAAACTCAAAAGTATTCAGTGCTCAGACCTATTAAGTAAGATGCACATCACAGGTCAAATTACTCCCTAACTGGAACTCATATGCAAACAAATTTGAGTTCAAGGTAATGACTGTCCCAGTATGTTGTACCAAGTTGCTTCAGTTAGGTCTTTAAAAGTGCTAAAAAAGAAAGCTTAAACGTTCATATTTTAAGGGATCAAATAGGAGATATTCATATTTTCATAGGCATTCTTATGAAAAATTTCACTGTTTTATAAATTATGCTATAATATATATTCATGAAAACTAGATATGATTAATAACCTCATTTTAGAATGCTAGGAAAGCAATATTTCATTTTGAGACCTTGTTTTTTGTGTTACATGAGAAAAACATTAATATAACACTAAATGCTCAAAAAAAGCTTTATGTTAAGATGTTTCCAGCTTAGCTTTCTTTTATTCCCTAAAGTAACATTCTAAATCAAAGCCGTATGTAATTATATGGGAATGCTTTAAAATTAGTCATGATCTGTTTTAGTATATTCATACAGTTGCCTTATATTGGGCATATAGCCAAGTAATATTTATTTAATAATTAATGTATAATTTATAGGAATTTCTAGTTCTTATATCAACTATATCTAAAGAGGCTTGAGTACACAAGATGAACTCCTTGAAAGTAAAATAAATTAATAATTTGGTTGCAGTGTTTCTGATCCCAGCTGGGGATCAGAATAAGCCAAGATTATGTTCGTTATTATAGCTTATAACATCACCATTCCCACATGGCTTCTAATGATTCTCTTACCATTTTCCTCTATTTACATACTTCCTTATGTAGAAAGTCTACTATATATGATATTTCTTATTGTTACTTCTCCATATCATTATATTTTTTGAAAAATGATATTTGAGAGCTATAGAAGATTACATACATGTATTGTTTTATTATAAAGTCATACTCTTTCCAGTGTTGAATTGTAAACCTAATAATTATAGCTACCATCTGTATTGTGTTAATTTTGTGCCAGGAGCTGCTCTAAGTCTTTAGAGATACCATCTTGTTTAATCAGCAGAAGAACCTCAAAAGTGGGTGCTGTTATTATCCCCATTATGTAGGTGTGAACACTAAGGCACAGGGAGGTTATGTGATTTCGCTGGAGTCTTGCAGCTGGGAAGTTGCAGTTTGATTTTGAAAGCAGAATGTCTGGATCCAGAGTCATCGCTGATAATCAGAATGCCATGCAAACTCTGGAAAGGTGAAGCGCACTACACCTCCAGGGATGTATGATTTCTACCCACCTCTTAGTTTTTCTTTCTGAGAAGACTCTAAACATTTATAAAGATGTTGGCACATATTGTCGAATTGTTTTCCAGAAGGGTTGCATTAACTTATGCCCCAACAGAATATCCCCCAGACTCCATTTTCCTGTAGTCTCTCCAGGAATGGGTATTTTTTTTTAAGTGTTTGCTAATTTTACTGAAAAAATTCTGTTAATTTTCATTTGTTGCTTACTTTGACTGCTTTTATTAGCTTTTATGAGTTATTAGATCATTCTGTGTCATTTTTTCCTATTGGTGTGTTAATGATTAAAAAGGCTTATCTTAATCCTTTATATATTCTATATTCTGTAACTGGATGTTGTTCCGTTATCTTCTGAGATTTCTTATAATGCATTTCTTTATTCACAGGCTTTCTCTACCCTGAGATCAGCTATTTATTTCAGTATGATCCTTCTTAAGCTATTTATATTGATTTATAAAAAATACACATATAATACTTTTATCCCTTTAGGTTGTATTTGAGTTTGTACTTAACCTCTTGTCTCAGAAAAATTTCCTTTCTCCTTTCTTTTATGATGTTACTTTTCCAATAAAGGAAATGTGTGCACAAACCACACAGCTACTCATTCACACACACGATCATTTCTTTGCTATCTCATTTGCTTAGAATTCAGTGTAATAGAATGAGAAAGAAAAGGTCTCTGGAGCCAGACTATCTGAGTTCAAGTACAGACCCAACACTCACTGAGCTGTACTGTTACTTCCAGTGTTTCAGTCTCCTTATTTAAGTGGGGATAGTAATAGTGCCTCCCTGAAAGAGTTATTGTGAACATTAATGTTAGTCTGTGGCAAAAACTTAAAATAGTGACTAGCACGTGGGCGCCTGGCTGGCTTAGCTGGCGGAGTGTGTGATTGTTCATCTCAGAGCTGTGAGTTCGAGCTCCACGTTGGGTGTAGAGATTACTTAGAAATAAAATCTTAAAAAGACACAAAAGAATAGTGACTAGCAAATACTAAGTGATATAGAAGTTATAGTTATTATTCATTATGCTTAAATTTATAAAATTTTGCTTATGATAGTAATTTTTTCCTTAGATTTTTGAGGATGTATGTGATATAATTTACCAGTAAAACTGTCTGGGCATGCATTTCTGTGTGTGTGTGTGTGTGTGTGTGTGTGTGTGTGTGTGTGTGTGTGTGTATGATGGCTTTTATTTGTTTGTTTTTTAAAAGATTTATGTATTGGGGGGGAGAGGTAGCAGGAGAGAATCTCAAGCAGACTCCTTGCTGGGCATGGAGCCCCATGCAGAGCTCCATCCCAGGACCTGAGCTGATCATGACCTGAGCTGAAACCAAGAGTTGGATGCCCAACTAATTGAGCCACTCAGGCACCCCAGTGTGATGGCTTTTAACCAAAAAGTCATTTCAGTTTTTTAATATTTTGTATTTATTTCTTTGTTTTAGTTATTTACACTTTTCAAGGAATTTGCCATTTTATCTACATTGTTTAATTTTTCCTGTAAAATTGTCTTTACTATTCCTTTATTATCTTTAAGGTGTATAGGATCTATAGTAATACCATTTCTTTTATTTTTGATATTTGCAATTTTTCTGTTTTCTCTTTTTTTTCTTGATTGGTCTTGATCAGTCTTGAAGTTTACTGATTTTTTTCTGTCCTGTGCCCAGTCTGCTGAAGCCCATCATAGGAAGTTTCATCTTCATATTGTGTGTGTGTGTGTTTAAGGATTTCTGTTTGACTCTTTTTTTATATGTGCCATTTCTCTGCTAAAATTCTCTGTTCACGACTCCTCCCTCCCTGTCCCCTTGGAAAGCTTCTTTTTTTTTTTTTTTTAAATTCAGTTAGCCAACACATAGTACATCATTAGTTTCAGATAGAGTGTTCAACAGTTCATCAGTTGTTCATGACTTTTATCTACCTTTTCCTCTGGATCCTTTGACATGCTAGTCATAGTTCTTTCAGAGTCCCTGTCTGATAGTTCCAACATCTCTAGGGCCATCTCTAGTTTCAGTGTTGGTGCCTACTTTATGTCTGGACAGTGGGTAAGTTTTTTCCTTGCCCCAGTTTTTCTCATGAATACCAGGTGGAAGTCTGGAGAAGAGCTGGCAGATGGGTACAGATTTCTTTTATGTGCAGGACTACCGGAAATTAATGAACAATGTGAGACACACACACACACACACACACACACACACACACGCACGTATATACACGTATGTGGGCACACACACATACCCACACAGTGGAATGTCATTCAGTTTTGGAAAAGAAGGCAAACCTGCTATTTTTGTCCACATGGATGGAACTGGAGGACATTATGCTAAGTGAAATAATTGAAACACACAAAGGTAAGTGCTATATGATTTCATGTGTATGTGGAATCTAAAATAATCAGACACATAGAAACAGAATAAAATAATGGTCACTAGGGGCTGGGGGAAGGAGAAATGGGGAGATGTTGGTCAAAGGGCATAAACTTTCAGCTATGCAAAATAAATAAGTTTTGCAGATTTACTGTACAACCAAGGGCCTATGCTTAAGAATAGTAGATTTAGAAATTTACCAAGAGAATAAATCATATGCTAAGTGCTCTTATTATAAAAGGAATAAATTCAGGTGGCAGAAAGGAACTTTTGAAGGTAAGCTTATGGCATTGATAATGTTGTTAGTTTGATGGATATAACCTATCACCAAACATATTGTTTCGTACATTAAATATCTACAGCTTTTTGTCTGTCAATCATACCTCAATAAAAGTGAGTTAAAATTATATAAAAACATGCCTTTAAATGTAATTTTTAAAAAAAGTTTATGTCGAAATACAAAACTAAAATAAGGCACACTTCAGAGTTATACATTGATTTAGACAAAATTTTATAGTATCTTATTTTAATAAATGGAGAGTTTCAGATTCCTAAGGAACAGTGGCATCTTAGGCCACATGACGAGCAGGTTGCAAATCTGTAACTGGTGCTCACACCTTCTGAGTGTACTTTTCACACTGGCATGCTCTCACACAGCACCCTGAGTCTGGAGATTTAATTATTTAATTTGCAGTATGGGATCCTTTAAAGGAGTTCATTAACTCTCATACCTTTTTCAGTAAAGTAGTTAAAATGGAGAATTTTAGGTTATTTTCTTCTGGAAGGGACTCACTTGTTGAAAATATCTTAGTGCCTTATGTTCTAATATCTTATGTAATAGTACCTTGTGGCAGATAAGTTGTGATCAGTCATTGTACCCTGTATTTCCATCTGTTGCTTATTCCTGCACCACTAGGAAGTAAAAAAAAGCTGACTCATGACCCCTCTCTTCCTTTATTCATTTGCACATTTTTACCTTAACCATTTACGTTTTTTTATGATACAGCAATTACATACTCATCAAAGATAGGATGATAATGAGGATTTGTAGATGGGGGCAGGTTAGTATTTAGCTGTGTAGCTAAAGCCTCAGTGATTTTCATAGGAAGGTAATTATTTGTAATTGCAAACTGGGTTTGGACAAAGTTCTGGAATACTTTAGGTTGAACAGAGAAAATTAGTTCCAAGAAAAAAGAACTTATAAAAAAAATCAACGAATCAATGAAAAATACAAGGAATGTATCAAAATTTAATGAGGTGAGGTTAGGAATATTTGGGGGTCCGGAAGCACAAAATAGAAATTGCTAGTGAAGGACAGACAATGTGTGTTCACTGGCTGTGGATGAGTGGGAGCGAGCTAGAGATTGTGATCATGAAATCTGGACATCCTGGAAAGAGTGGAACCAATGAAAAGAATACCAGTTTGTAAAATGGGTTTTCAACTTAACAAAAATCTTTATGTTCACAACTTGCCAACAGAATGAAATATAAGCTGATTTTAAAAATGTGAAATAAATTAATGAAAAATGAGAAGGCTCACAGTGGCATGATTACTATAGGCAGTAGATAGATTGTATTCACAAATAATTTAATAAGACAATGTTGTGTGTGTGATGGTTAATTTTATGTGTCAAGTTGACTAGTCTAGTGTTTGGTTCAACATCGCTCTAGATGTTGCTGTGAAAGTACTTTTTAGATGTGATTAGCATTTATCTCAGTAGACTTTGAGTAAAGCAGATTGCCTGCACAATGTGAGTGTGCCTCACCCGAGCAGTTGAAGGGTTTAAGAAACGCTGAAGTTTCCTGAAGAAGAGGGAATTCTGCTTCCAGAATGCCTTAGGATCTATGCCACAGGCATCAGCTCTTTTATGGGTGTCTAGCCTGCAGACCTGCCCTAAAGATTTTGGAATTGTTGGCCTCCACAATGGCATGAGCCATTTCCTTAAAATAAATCTCTCTCTCTCCCTCTCTCTCTCCCCCCCCCTCTCTCTCTCTCCAGTCTATTGGTTGTTTCTCTGGAGAACTCTGAGTAATATGAGGATAACTTATTTTTAAACAGTAATAAAGTAAGCCCATCACTGCCTGCTACGTTAGGGTAGTTTAACAGATAATGCAACATATTAGTGATTTTCTATAGAAAAGATTTGGGGTTTTTGGTAACTATTAAAGTTTAAGCAAGAATCATTAAATTTTAATGATTGGGGATTTGGGCATCTGAGCTAGTTTTCATAATTTAATTTCAAATTCTGGCAGTTATATTTATATGTACTGTATTATAACTCCTTAATTGATGTTCTTGTGGAGATTTAAAATAAGCCCTAAGCCCCCAAACTGAATGATAATGATGGTTTGATTATCTTTTGTCACCTGGAACACCGCCAAACTGCTTGTTTACGTTTGTCTTCTGCAGAAAAGCTTCAGTTTCTAGAATCATCAGGCTGGCAGTATTCCATAAGAAGTGAAACCAGTTCAGAGAAATTCATGTGAAACACAGTCTTCACACAATGCAGATCTTAATGGGGTTCCTCTGCTTTTCATTTAAGTTCCACAATATTCACGGTTGTCCTAGGAATTGGAGCTGAAGCAACTTCTGGAATGTTTGAGGGAGAAATATGAACACATGCCAAAGAATTCTGCCAGTGCCTTTTTATAAGATAACTTAGTTAAATATGAGAGACATCATAGGGGTAGACAGAAATATTGTTTATTTCCCTCCCTTCTTCCTTTGTTAAAATTTTAATTTCTTGTCAGCATGGATTGCTTCTTACATACCTTTATCTATAGCAATGATGTTTAGCCCCTTCCTTCCTTCCTTCCTTCCTTCCTTCCTTCCTTCCTTCCTTCCTTCCTTCCTTCCTTCCTTCCTTCCCTCCCTCCCTCCCTCCCTCCCTCCCTCCCTCCTTCTCTCTCTCTTTCTTTCCAGTGTTTTATTAGCTTCAGGTATACAATGTAGTGATTCAGCAATTCTGTACATTACTCTGTATTCATCACAACAAGGACACTCCTTAATCCCTGTCAACTATTTAACCCATCCCCCCAACTGCCCTCCTCTCTGGTAACTATCACTTTGCTCTTTATAAGTAAGAGTCAGTTTCTTGATTTGTCTCTCTCTCTCTCTCTTTTTTTCCTTTGCTGGTTTGCTTTGTGTCTTAAATTCCACATACGAGTGAAATCATATGGTATTTGTCTTTCTTTGACTGACTTATTTTACTAGCAGAATACTCTAGCTCCATCCATGTCATTGCAAATGGCAAGATTTCATTCCTTTTTATGGCTGAGTAATCCATTGTGTGTGTGTGTGTGTGTGTGTGTGTGTATTTACTACATCTTCTTTATCCATTCATTAATCGATGGACACTTGGGCTGTTTCCATAATTTGGCTGTTGTAAGTAATGCCACTATAAACATTGGGGGGGCGTGTGTCCCTTTTTTTAAAGATTTTATTTATTTTGGGAGGCAGAGAGAGAGAGAGGGAGATGGCGAGTGTGAGTGGGGCAGAGGGGCAGAGAGAGTAGCGGACTCCCCACTAAGCAGGGAGCCCGATGTGGAACTCAGTCCCAAGACTCTGGGATCATGACCTGAGCCGAAGGCAGACGCTTAACCGACTGAACCACCCAGGCCCCACATGCGTCCCTTTGAATTAGTGTTTCTGTACTCTTTGGATAAATACCAGTAGTGTGATTGCTGGATTGTAGGGTAGTTCTATTTTTAACTTTTTGAGGAACCTCCATACTGTTTCCATACCAGTTTGCATTCCCATTAACAGTGCACAAGTGTTCCTTTTTATCCTTATCCTTGCCAACACTTGTTGTTTCTTATGTTGTTGATGTTAGCCATGCTGACAGGTAAGGGGTGATATCTCATTGTGGTTTTGATTGGTATTTCCCTAATATGAAGTGATGAACATCTTTTCACATGTCTGTTGTCTATCTGTATATCTTCTTTGGAGAAATGTCTGTTCATGTCTTCTGTCCATTTTTAATTGGATTATTTGTTTTTTGGGGGTGTTGAGTTTCTAAGTTCTTTATATATTTTGGATACCAACTCTTTATCAGATATGTCATTTGCAAATATCTTTTCCCATTCCATATGTTGCCTTTTAGTTTTGTTGCTTATTTAAGGTTATGGACTGTTGTGTTTTCATTTTCATTTCTTTCCATGTACTTTTTAATTTCTTCTTTTTTTCTTCGTTGACCTATTAATTGTTTAGTAGTATATTACTTAACATAAATATATTTGTGGTCCTACTAGGTTTTTTCTTGTGGTTGACTTCTAGTTTCATAGTGTCATGATCAAAAAAGATGTTATGGTATGACTTGGATCTTCTTTTATTGTTGAGACTTGTTTTGTGGCCTAATATGTGATCTCTTCTGGACAATGTTCTGTGTGCACTTGAAAAGAATGTGTGTTCTGATGTTTTAGGAAGGAATGTTCTGAATATATCTGTTAAATCCATCTGTTCCAGTGTGTCATTCAAAGCCATTGTTTCTTTGCTGATTTGCTGTTTAGATGATCTGTCCACTGATGTAACTGGGGTGTTAAAGTCCCCTACTATTATTATATTATATTGAGTAGTTCCTTTTTGTTTGTTTTTGACTATTTTATGTGTTTGGATGCTCCTAAGTTGGGTGCATAAATATTTATAATTGTTATATCTTCTTGTTGGATTGTCCCCATTATTATAATATAGTGTCTTTGTTTCTTGTTATAGTCTTTGTTTTTAAAGTCTGTTTTGTCCAATATAAGTATTGCTACTCTGGCTTTCTTTTGACTTCAATTTGTTATGACAGATGTTTCTCCATTCTCTCACTATCAATCTGCAGGTGTCTTTAGATCTAAAATGAGTCTCTTGTAGGCAGTATATAGATGGGTCTTGCTTTTTATCCCTTCTGTCATGTTATGTTTTTGGTTGGAGCGTTTAATCCATTTATATTCAATACCATACTAGGTATTTTAAGCAAAACAAATTAATACAAAATGTTCTAAGATGAAAGAGCAATAGGTTGTGAAGAGATTATGAATTGCTGGAAGCAGCTACCACCCTTAGGACTGGTAGAACAACTAAGAAGTGGTGTTAAGGACTGTCCATTGGGTGGAAAAGCCCTGTCAGTATCACCAAATGTCAGACGAGGGTCACTGCACAGAATACCTACGAAAGCTCTAGTGTCTCTTATTGGAAGAACGTAAGAAGCTAGCTCTTGAGTGAGTCTGGGAAATGTTTGTTTATTGATAAATATGTGTTTATTGTCTTTTTATTATTTATTTTAGGGTTGTTTCTGAAAATCTTCAGAAATCTTGTCTTTCTCTCTTTCATGGTTTGCTCATTTTCCTTAGTGATATATTTGAATTTCTTTCTCTTTATTCTTTGCATATTTATTAGTAGTTTTTGATCTGTGGTGACCATTAGGTTTGTATCTAACTTCTTTTGCATGTAGCAGTCTATATTGAGTTGAGGATCATTTAAGCTTGAACCTATTTATTCCTCTCCTCCCACATTTTAGATATATGTTGTCATATTTTACATCCTTTTATTTTGTGAGTTCCTTGAATGATTTTTACAGAAATACTAATTTTTACTCCATTTGTGTTTTCCACCATCATACTGTCACTTTTGGTCTCTTCTTTCCTTTTTTTTTTTTTTTTAAAGATTTTATTTATTTATTCGACAGAGATAGAGACAGCCAGAGAGAGAGGGAACACAAGCAGGGGGAGTGGGAGAGGAAGAAGCAGGCTCATAGTGGAGGAGCCTGATGTGGGGCTCGATCCCATAACGCCGGGATCACGCCCTGAGCCGAAGGCAGACGCTTAACCACTATGCCACCCAGGCGCCCCGGTCTCTTCTTTCCTCTCAGAGTCCCCTTTATTATTTTTTGCAGGGCTGGTTTAGGGTCATTAACTTCTTTAGTTTTGTTCTTCTGAGAAAGTCTTTGTCTGTCCTTCTATCCTGAATGATAGCCCTGCTGGGTAGAGTATTCTTAGCTACATATTTTTCCCATCTAGTACTTTAAATGGGTCAAGCCACTCCCTTCTGGTCTGGAAAGTTTCTTTCTTTCTTTTTTTCCTAATTATTTTTATTTTATTTATTTATTTTTTATTACGTTCAGTTAGCCAACACATAGTACATCATTAGTTTTTGATGTAGTGTTGAGGGATTCATTAGTTGTGTATAACAGCCAATGCTCATCACAACACATGTCCTCCTTAATGCCCATCACCTGGTTACCCCATCCCCCCACACCCTTTCCCTTCTGTAACCTTCAGTTTGTTTCCCAGAGTCCAGGGTCTCTCATGGTTTGTCTCGCTCTCTGATTTCTCTCTTTTCAGATTTTTCTTCCCCTGTGGTCCTCCGTGCTATTTCTTACGTTCCACATATGAGTGAAACTATATGATGATTGTCTTTCTCTGATTAACTTATTTCACTTAGCATGATCCCCTCCAGTTCCATCCATGTCGATGCAAATGTTGGGTAATCGTTCTTTCTGATGGCTGAGTAATATTCCATTGTATATATGAACCACATCTTCTTTATCCATTCATCTGTTGAAGAACATATTGGCTCCTTCCACAGTTTGGCTTATTGTGGACATTGCTGCTATGAACATTGGGGTGCATGTGCCCCTTCTTTTTACTACATCTGTATCTTTGTGGTAAATCCTAGTAGTGCAATTGCTGGGTTATAGGGTAGCTTTATTTTTAACGTCTTGAGGCACCTCCATACTGTTTTCTAGAGTGGCTGTACCAGCTTGCATTCTCACCAACAGTGTAAGAGGGTTCCCCTTTCTCTACATCCTGTCCAACATTTGTTGTTTCTCATCTTGTTAATTTTAGCCATTCTAGCTGATGTAAGGTGGTATCTCATTGAGGTTTTGATTTGTATTTCCCTGATGGCTAGTGATGTTGAACATTTTTTCATGTGTCAAAAGTTTCTGCTGAAAAAATCCTCTGCTGACCTTATGGGTTTTCCCTTCAATATTACTGTCTTCTTTTGCCTTGCTGCTTTTAAAGTTTTTTCTTTGTCACTATATATATCTTTTTTTTTAAGATTTTATTTATTTATTTATTAGAGAGAGAGACAGCCAGCGAGAGAGGGAACACAAGCAGGGGGAGTGGGAGAAGAAGAAGCAGGCTCCCAGTGGAGGAGCCAGATATGGGGCTCGATCCCAGGACTCCGGGATCATGCCCTGAGCCAAAGGCAGACACTTAACGACTGAGCCACCCAGGTGCCCCTCTTTGTCACTATATTTTGCCAATTTAATTACAATATGTCTTGGTGTGGATCTTCTTTTGTGAATTTTGTTGGGAGTTCTCTCTGCTTCCCAGCTTTGGATATTGGGTTCCTTCCTCAGATTAGGAAAGTTTTTAGCTATTATTTCTTCAAATAAAATTTCTTCCCCTTTTCCCTCTCTTCTTCTTCTGGGACTTCTATAATGTGAATATTATTGCATCTGATGGAGTCACTGAGTTCCAAAGTCTATTCTCACTTTGCATAATTCTTTTTTTCTCTTTTGTTCAGTTTGATTACTTTCCATTACTCTGTCTTCTAGGTCATTAATTTATTCCTCTGCTTTTTCCAGTCTGCTGTTCTTTCCATCAAGTGTGTGTCTCACTATGTTTATTGAGCCCTCTATCTCTGCTGTGTTATTCCTTATCTCTGTGTTAAGGGTCTCACTGATGTCCTCCACTCTTTTCTCAAGTCCAGTGAGTATCCTTATGATCATTGCTTTAAGTTCTCCATCAGGCATGTTATTTAGATCTCTTTCACTGAGATCCCTGGCCGTGGCCTTGTCCTCTTCTTTTATTTGGGATACATTTCTCTCTCTTCTCATTCCGTTTAAGTCTCTGTGCCTGTTTCTGTGTGTTAGAAAAGTCGGCTGTGTCTCTGTTTTTGAGGGTAGTGGCCTTGTGAAGAAGAAATTCTTGTGCCCTGCTGTGTGATGTCCTCTGTTCTCCAGGGCCTGATGCTTCTGGGAGTGTCTCCAGTGTGGGCCGCATGCGCTCTGTTGCTTTGTCCTGGCTGCTTTATCCTTCAGGCCAGTTGTCTACAGAGGCTCTCTTTGCCTGTTCTGGGCAGTGTTTGGCCCTTGGCCTAAATGTGGCATCTTTTAACTACATATGCTCTGGTCTGTTTGTGAAACGAGACCTGTAGCTACCACTGCAGGAACTGAGGGTCCACAAAAGTTGGAGTTGCAGTGTTGGCAGGTGTTTGGGTTGGTCTTGGGGGAAGGAGCCTGCTATGCTGGGACTGAGGTAAGTGTGACTGGGAAGGGTGGTTTCACCCAAGCATGGTGGAGCAGCAGGGCTTAGTGTCAGCAAGTTAGGTAGTGAATATCCCCGCCCACAGGTGACCCTATGTTTATGTTGAGGAGCATGGGAAGGCAATGGCATCTGCCAGTTCCTCTGTTTCTGGAGGGGTCTCTTTGGGAACACTGTCTCTCTGAGACATGCTCTAAGATAAGTGAATAACGTTCCCACTGTGTGTCCTAGGCACTCTTCAGATCGCTGGTTCCATGCTGTGTGTCCAGGACTGTTTGCCTGCCTGCTCTCCAAGAGTAGTGCAGGCCCTCTGTGCTCTATCCCAGCCAAGCCAGCTGTCCTTTCAAACTCCAGACTTTAACCCTGCTGGTTACCAGAAGTCATGAAATTTGACCCCTCTCGCTTTCCAAGCCATTGCTATGGGGATTCACTTTCTCTTTGTGTTGCCCTGTGTATTAGTCTGTCTCCCTCTTTTCTCCATGACCACATCTTGCTTCCCACAGCAGTGGCCGCAATCCATTTCTCTCCCAAACTGTGTCTCTGCATTTCCCACCTTCTTCCCCGTGGTTGCTTCTCCACCTCTAGTTGTGGAATTTGTTCTACCAGTCTTTAGGTCAATTTCTGGGGTATTTAGGATGATTTGATAGTTATCTAGTTGTAGTCATGGAATGGCGTGAGCCTAGGGTCCTCCTACTCTACCATCATCTTCCAACTGCCAAAGTTTAACTTTTTAAAAAAGTTTTTATTTAAATTCCAGTTAGTTAACATACAGTGTAATATTAGTTTCAGGTGTACAACTTAGTGATTCAACACTTCCATACAAGACCCAGTGCTCATCACAGCAAGTGCCCTCCTTAATCCCCATCACCTATTTCACCCATCCCCCCACCTACCTGCCCTCTAATAACCATCAGTTTGTTCTCTATAGGTAGAGCCTATTTCTTGGTTTGTCTCTCTGTGATGTTTAATGATTAAATATAGATTTCCTCTTTAGCTGTGCATTCTTCTGCTAATGAGATGATCTTTTTGATGTAAAATAAAAGAAATGTAAAATAGGGATCACGTGGTTTAAACATTCAAGGGAAAATTAAAAATAGGGACAATCTTTGAATATTACAAAATCTGTAAAATGAAGTGGAAAAGGAATGAATGATTTCTCAGGTCTTTAAAATTCACATCCCCTGTCTGATGTCTACCATTTTTCCAGTGAGAAAACTGAGGCCCAGACGTTTTACACTGTGTTAGTCACAGAGCTGAGATTAGAACCTCCACATCTTTGGACTCTTGGTTTAATACCTTGTGTCTAATGTCCCAAAGATGAAATTCATGCTTTAAAAATATTCTGGCAGAGTGTGTTTCTTTATGTTGTCATTTAATTCAGCACAATGTCCTTTTATGATTGCTATATTGTGGTTACAACTAACATGAAATATCAGAATTTCATTTCAACAAATGAAGATCCTTAACTATGAAATAAAAATAATTTAGATTACTCCAGGCAGATTTTTAATAAAAACCACCCCCTACCAAACTGGATTTCTAGAAAATGCAGACTACCTATTTTTCAAAGAGAAATGCCATTAATTATCTTCTGCTCATACACTAACTAAGGATTTATTTTCTTAAGGTTATTTTTTTCCTGCTTTCTGTTTTACTTTACCCTGGGCTAGACGAGGTAGGAGCTAGTTCTTGGGTGTCTACACATCTGGGAACCAACTGTTGCCCTGGGTAATGAGGCTGAGGGCTACTCTCAGGTGTTAGAGGTTAGACCATAATATTCATCCTTTCCTGCAGCCATTTCTACCATGGTATCTTATACTTAGAGTGAAATACATCCATGAATATTTAGTTAACTACCTGTTCCCATTTTCTTAAAAATGTCAAAGCAATCGAAATTACATGCAAGTCCCACACATTATTTATTTATGTTAAAAAAAATTCACTCTTGTATTACTGATGAAAAGATGTTATTCTGCCGTGGCTGTCAAAGTCAGGTATGCAAATAGAGATATTGAGGTTCCTGTGGCATAGTACATTGAGTGTCAGAAACATGTTTATTAATATTTATGTACATAATTAATGTCCTCTTGATTTTGCAGCCTACTTTCCTTCTCCTTATATGTGTACAACTTGTTTTTGTATCCAGAGGAACTGTATGTCATTTGCTTGGAAATAAAACAGCCTATAGATTTAGAGGATCTTACCTTTTCCCCTCAGAAATATTAATATCAGCACAAATTCTTTCTAGAGCAACTTGAAGGGTTTAGTAAACATAATTGAGCAATCAATAGAAAAGTTAAAAAATGTCCATATCTTACTGTTTTACATCTCTTAATGAAATTTAAATGTTATTTGGTGCTGAATATTGAAATCCATTGATGCTATATACCATTTTTTTAGGTTACCTATAACTTTGGAGCTTATTAAATAATAATTGGCCATATTAAATGCTAGTACCAGCTAACCCCATAATTCTGAAACTAGGTTCATCCCTGCCGTATTTCTTGAAACTGTGGTTATTACAGAACTGCGAACTTGAGGAATAACATTATTTACTTTTTATACACTACCTCTTTCTAAAAATTATCTGTGGCATCTTTACTGAGATATAGGATAAAGTAAGGATACTGCAGTGGATAGGGGAAAGGACCGATGGCACATTTGTGCCCAGAAGTTCAGGTTTTCAGTTGGTATTGTCTCAATTTCCTCTCAGTATATGAGCTACTTTGGATTTAATATAAATAAAGCCCTGGGTCCATCTTTCACTTTGCTGTAATTACTGTAGTATTTCTTTAACAATAATGTTGCACTTAGGGGTTAACAAAACTGGGCCTTTAATCAGCAATTTAGGTCAGGGAAAGTAAACAATATCAATATATGGTTTACAATATTTATTATCTAAAAGAGACCTAAATTATTCTGGGGATCAGAAAGGGAACATTAAACATTTGTCCTCTATCCCTCAAGATGCAAAAAGTTGAATTTCTCTGGCAAGAAGTAGGGTCTTTAGCAAGGAAGGTAATTAGCCGAGAAGAGGGATGAAAATGATAAAATGGGAGAGTGAGATAGAAAATGTGTTCCCCAGTTAGTACAAAAAGGTATGGCCCTTCTAAAATTTTCCTTTGAAGATTCAAAATGCTATCCGAATTCACTGATTTAGGGGAGGCTCTAGGGTGGGGCCTGAGCTGAAGAGCTTGCTACCTGTGGGAGAGGACAGTGTCTAGGCAAGGGGTAATCAGGGTCTGGCAGCATGAGGCCTGAATCGTCTGTTGAACTAGGGAAGGCAATGCTTTTTTCTTTCAAGATAAGGAAAAATGGGAATTGGAAATGTAATATTGTCTCAGGAACTGGTTAGTGGAAGCTAGATTCAAAGAATTAGAGCCCAGAAAGCGAGATTTAATTTTTGCCTTTAACTTAGCTTTGTGTGATTGACAAGAAGTTTTGCCCTTCTAACGGGGACTGAGGAATGTGTCAAATGAAGACAAGTTTCTGTGTCAGGGGCTGTGACTTGCCATTTTCATAGCTGTTTTCCTTTGCTTGATTTGAGAGTTTTGAGAATAATGAATCAAAGCTTGATTTTATTATCATTATATTTTAGGTATGAAATGTCAATGTAATTAGTGTACATGGAGTGAAACTGCTTTTTGGCTTATGGAATGAGACAGTTTGTTTTGCTTATCAATATTGAACTAACCAGACAGCTTAGACATTATATTTATTTTATTTATACTTCTCCTGCTTTCTTAAACATTGAGTTTCATGTTACTTACATTACTTTAAAAAATAACATGAAGAGTTATATACATTATTTAACTTTTCTCAGTTTTATTAAATTTATCTCAAAGGGAAAATAAGAGGAAGTAAAATCATTAAAAGCCTGAGTTTTGGAATAATACCCAGATTTAAACTGCAGCTCCCTTAATTCCTAGCTTTGTACTGAGGAAAATCAGGTCTCTTATTTCAAGGTTTGTGTGTGTGTGCGCGCGCGCGTGTGTGTGTGTGTGTGTGTGTGTGTGTGTGTTTAACATGGGATTTTAAAAGTCTATACCTCATGGGTTGTCAATGGAGAATTAAGGCAAAGTTTGCAGCTGTGCCCATCAAAAATAATCACATAGTAAGTGCTAGTTTTTAATAACACAATAATACCAGCATTGTTAGCTTGGTAGATTGATAGACGGAGAGAGAGAGAGAAATGATAGTGTTTGAAGATCCGAAACGTATAGAGGGTAGTTTTCCCTTGTGATAAAAAAATATACTCTTTATTCTGATTTTCCCCTTTATTCTGATTTGTCCTTGTAGTGGTTAGTCACTGTAGCTAACAAGTGTCCTGGTACTTTTTCCCTTGGGGACTTAGGCTGTGGAACAAGATCCTGGTTATTTCATTGTCTTCTGCTGTGACCTCATGCATCTTGGTCACTTCAGCTCTGGCCCTGCAGTCTTGACCTGGGTCCTACTCTAAATGCTAAACCTGCCTCCCTTTTTTCCCTTGCTCCGGATCAGGGTACTGATAGGGACTTTCACAGCGTGTGAAGGCCTCCGGTCTCCAGGTAGCTTGAACCTCACGGTAGCGTTTCACTGATAACAGTCTTGGTCTTCCTTGTATGACAAGAAAATCTTTTAGGAATCACTGTAGAGTTGCACCTTTTTTTTTTTTTTTTTTTTTTTTGCCAAAGTTTCTGAATTATCTTTTCTAACTTCAACATAGATGCAGAAGATTTTTTCCCCCTTTTCTTTGGTCTTCTGTGAAAAATCTAATATTCAAATCACTGCTGCTGTCCAGTTAAAGAAACAGTGATTACAAGTGCAGTCACCTTTAGATTCTGGCTTCCTGGAGGTGATCAAGAATTTTGTGAGCAGACTGATCTCATTTGGTAGCTTGAAACTGGCCAGAGTAGGAGTATTTACACAGGATCAACAAATGCTACAGTCCGCTCCTTCCCTCCTCACCTAGAACTGGTTAGTGTAGGACCTCTGATACCGGTATCCTAACATTTCGGGCTTGAGTAGTAGTAGATGCATAATAGGCCCTCCTCATCTTACTTTTCTTTTTCTTTCTTTTCTTTTTTCTTCCTTTTTTTTTTAATTTTTAGAGAAAGAGCTCATACCCTAGAGAGAGAGAGAAAGGGAGAAAGGAGAGAGAGAGAGAGAGAGAGAGGGAGAGAGAAAGCAAGGGGGTGGGCAGAAGGAAAGGGGTAGAGAGAGAATTGTAAGCAGCCTCCACATCTAGTGTGAGCCTGATTCAGGGCTCCATCTCATAACCCAGAGATCATGACCTGAGCCAAAATCAAGCGTCGGATACTCCACCGACTGAGCCATCTAGGTGCCCCACCTTCCTCATTTTAAAAAAGAAAAACTCTATAAAAATCCTAAATTTTCTTTCTGCTGATCTCACCTTTAGCCTTATCAGCCACCCCCATGGCGAAGAGCCACCATCTTCTTTTATATCTCAAGGTATAATAGACTGAGTTGATGTTGGCGTTTGTGAACTCCAGTACATTGACTTTCACTACAACCTAAAGCAGACCATGATTATTCTAGTCCCCACAGGATATGAGGCATCAAGGGAAGAAGGTATTGAAATATTTAGATCACTTTTCTTAAGTAAAAGTAAACTTTGCAGCCAAGATTTGATTTAATTTATATGAAAATCCTTAAAGTTAATGAATATAACCCCAGTGTAGGCCATATGCTGATTTCTGTTAACTTATTATGTTGACATAAAGTCTTATTATTTTTTTAAGATTTTATTTATTTATTTGACAGAGAGAGAGAGAGACAGCCAGTGAGAGAGGGAACACAAGCAAGGGGAGTGGGAGAGGAAGAAGCAGGCTCCCAGCAGAGCAGGGAGCCCGATGCAGGGCTCAATCCCAGGACCCTGGGATCATGCCCTGAGCTGAAGGCAGACGCTTAACAACCGAGCCACCCAGGTGCCCCAACATAAAGTCTTATTTTGAGCATCATGTTAAACGAAACTTCTCTGAGGCCATGTGTATGGCTAGGACTCTCAGAGGTTCCAGTTTGGTGGATTGTCCTTATGATAGGTGCTCTGTCTTACTGCTGATGCTGAATTCCCCAGAGTGTCCCCATTTAGGGAGATATTTTAGAACATTTGTCTTCTGTTCTCTCATAACTATTGGCTCCAGCTCTGGAGAATGTCCCTGGAAAAAGAATGGTCTGACTGAGGTAGGCTTCACAATATCCTTGAGTCATGATGATTTGATTTGGAGTTTAAATGTAAATGCAGCCCATTGAATTCTGAGTCTCATTTCGTGATATTGAAGTTTGCACAAAAATGATTTACAAATAGTGGTCCCTTGTTTTACTCTAAGACAGCTTGATACTTATTGAATAGCGACAGTTATTCAAGTGATTTTAAAACCTTGAAATGACTTTATGGAAGTCACCTTGAATAAAGCAAAGATCATAGGATTTTTTTTTTTTTTCCCTACAAAAATTCAGGGCTAACCTAGTGACTTTCTCTGATCTACTGGGGGGAAACTGGCTATTAGAAAAAATCCTAGTTCTTTCCTTTTAAAACTCACAAAGGCGAGGTACTTGTTAATACAAAATGTTGAAAGCTGTTACCCTAGGCTCCTTTAGGAACTCATTCTTGACTCTTGGGGAAAAAAACAGAGGGAGGTGTGTCATTATTAGGCACAATTGCAAAACGTTAGAAGACAGATGTCTTTATATTCAGTCCTCATTCAAAGGATAGCTGTGTTTATGTACTTCTCTTTCTCCGTGTTCGTTATACAAAGGGAGCGGCTTGAATGGAAACTGTGCAGAGCATACTCGAAACAGGAGCGGGGCCATGTGATTAAACTTTAGAGGGTAAATGCTTTGGATCAGACATTTCCTTTCTATTCAGTTTCACTAGACTTTGTCATTCAACTTGATGCTTTCTTGTACTTTCAGATTGGGGATGATTGCTGAGACACTTTGTTTCATTCTTTCCATGAGGGTCTTAGAAAGACTTTTGCACCAAGACTAAATGTGTTACTTGCAGCAACAGGTTTTCGTCACAAAAACATTTTTGTGGGGATCTAGCTAATGGTGGTTTTCTAATCTATTCAAGCAGTTATTGAGAATTTAATGATTTGGCATGGGAATTAGGCACGAGATTGTAAGAAACTCAATTAACTCCTTACTGGAAAAAGTAGAGAGGGGCAGATTAAGGAAATTGACACTTGAGTGAAGAGTTTACTATGATTTGGACAAGAAAATCCTGAATATTTATTTTGTACACACTATTATTAAAGCTCTGCTTGAGAACAATTAAATTGCAAATGGTCTTGAAAGGCTAATAATTCAGCATTTGTATAATCCAAATGGATGCAGATGCTCTAAGATCAACTAACCAAATGATTCTAAATGAATACAAGCAACCAAACAGACTCACGGTCCAAACTAAACGAACTATGTAGCTAATTGTGGCTTCCATCTAATTTATTCAAATACATATCTGGATTTTTTTTTTTTGTCAGAAAAATTTCTAATGACCAGAAGTTTTTGGAAGTCTTTATTTTCCATGGAGCTTGGTGTATTCATTTACATAAATTTTTTTGGTCATTTGTTTTGCATGCCTTACAAGAGATTTAGACTTTAGTGAAGTTAGAAGGTAAGAAAAAAGAAATAATAAAATGGTACCCCTTCTTAAAGGATGAAAATGTAATATGGAAGAACAGAACATAATAATTATATATATATCTGTATCTCTCTCTCTCTCTCTCTCTCTCTCTCTCTCTCTATATATATATATATATATACAATTAAGAAATTCTTAATGGAGAAAGGATTTTGAAGAATGTGGATGGTCAGAATAACTCATATATTCTGGAAGACAAGAAATTTGGAGAATCCAGAGTTTGCTGGTTAGTCTAGATGGTGAGGATTTTGGACCTATGATTTGAGGATTGGGAGGTGAAAAGAGAACCCTGTAGGCAGATTCAAAATCTGTAAAGAGGAGCTACACATGAGCTGACCACAGCCAGATGAGAGTAGCTAGGTGATTTTTCCAAGACACTGCCTCCCACTGCCTCCCATGTTCTTCTTGTTCTTTTCCAATTAATTTCTGGCAATTTACAAAGAAGTGTTTTAATCATTGGGCTGGAAAAAATTAGTTGAAGGACTGGAATTGTCATTAATAGTTCTATTTTTATTTTCTCATTGGTCAGTTTATATTCTGGAATAAACTTCTCCATAGTAATCTGTAATTAAAAATCCTTTTAACAGGGCACGTGGGTGGCTCAGTTGGTTAAGCGTCAGACTCGATTTCGGCTCAGGTCATGATCTCAGGGTTGTGTTATCAGGCTCTGCACCGGGCATGGAGGCTGCTTAAGATTCTCTCTCCCTCTGCTCTTACCCCCTACCCTTTCTTAAAAAAAAAATGCCCTTAGTTTCTGTCTGTGAGCTAAGATTCTGGGCTATGCATGGAAACAAAACAGCCTCAGCCTTGACCTTGTGGAGCAGACAGTCGTGGGCATATTGAATGAAGAATGCTCCAAGAGAGGGCTTGCAGAGGGAATGGGAACACAATGAAAGGGTAGCTACTGTGGTCAGTGAAGACCTCCCTAAGGAAGCAAAACTTAAGTAGGTCTATGAATGCAATTGAGTAACCACCATAAATCGTTTTCCAAGCACCTGCTCAGTGCAGTAGATACGAATTTAGGGGTCATTAGGGACTTGAATCATGTATGTGATTCTGAAATCAAAGATTTAGAGCCTTCTAAAACGTATTCTTTCCAATTCTGAATCAGAGAGTTGACATCTAGAACAGTGCAGTTAATGAAAATGGGGTTGGGGGGGTATTTCAGATGAAATATTCTCTGTCCTTTATTATTTTTAATGAAATAAGAAGCAGCATTTCTTTTCAGCTGCTCCCCTCTGAGAATTTGCATTGAAGCACAATAATACAATTATTTTTTCGTGAAAAAGAATAGTCTGCCCTGCTGAGAAGACATAGCAGCTCTTGTCCTAAAAGGCCATTATAGATTATGTATTGTTCAACCTAACATTGGGATACATGATTATATGTTATGATTTAAGTATAAATTAACTTTGGAAGAATAAAAAATAATTTTCTATTACTGAAGTTGAAAACCCAAAAGTGGGGATGTTCCTTCTCTCTTATTCTCTTCATCCCTCATTATTCATGGGAAACTTCTGTGTACACACTTCATACATACATATAATAACAATAAGCTTACAAATTAATTGCAGATTTATTTACTTTTTCTCATATTTTTACCTTTGTCCCTCATTGCCTTTGCAAACGTTGGCATGTTTAATTAATTAATTTATTCCTTAGTTTTCACATCTGTGAAATGGGGACGAAATTATTTAATAATGTGAAGTACTTTGAGTGGTGCTGGCACACATTTAGAATTCAGCACATGTTAGCTGTCACCATTATGGCAATCCATGATGAGAGAGAGTAGATTTTGTTGAAAATCAAATTGCTGAAATTAAGGACTTTGTATTGGAATTCATCTCTGTAGAGAAATAATGGGTTGGTGGAGCATTGTTGAGGGATTTGCAAATGATGTAACTCACTGCAGATTATGGTAACATTGGGAATCTGGAGGGTAGTGGCATCCTTAATTCCTCCAACCACCATTGCTGCCCCTACCTAATAAGTCAGTGAATCCTGGCTTTGTACTTCCTTTACTTCTCTGTAGTCCTGTATTTCTCCATGCCCCAGTCCAAGCCACCATCACTACTTGGCTTGGTCGTTGCTATATCCTCTAGACTCTTACAGCCACATCTGGCCCCATCATTCTTCACCTTGTAGCCAGGATGCTCTTTTACAAATGCAGTTCTAACCTACTCTATTTATATGCATCCAGTGGCCTTACGTTACCTTCACAAACAAATCCAAAATCTTTTAAATGACCTGTAAAGATTCTATGAAATCTTGGAAACCATTTCTTACTTCTCATACTTCATTTTTTATCTGTAACTTCTGGCCATTCTCAGTATCTCAAGTTTATCATTTCTCATACCCCAGGAACATTGCACATGCTTGCTACCTTCTGCCTGGAACTTTCTCTCATGCTCCTCCTGGCACCGGTTACTTATGACTTAGGGCTCAGTGTAAGCAGCACCCTTTCATGAGAGAGCCCATTCTGACATCCTAGATATGATTTATTCACTCTTCATTTTTTACCCTAAACCTTAATTTTTATAAGCTATATATGGACGCTGCAAGTAGTCTCTGTTGTTAAGGCTTTAGCTATAGCAGGTCCTGCTCTCTTGTGTTGTATCAGGAAGACCAAGAATATGTCATGCAAATAATAATGTTCAGTTGCCTTTTCCTCTTGTCTATCAGCAGAGTAGGTGATCATTTCCTACAGTTCTGCTTATGTTGTCAAACTACAGGAATAATGAGAATGTTATGTGCCCACTAAATCATTTATTTATTCATATATTTTATATTGATAACTTAAAATAATTATTATATTCTTATCGAGGGCCCAGTCCTGTGTGCCATAGAACTGATCAAGATGGAGACATGGCCTCTCTCTTCAGGAAGCTCATATTTTAATGGGAAGTCAGATGGTAGAACAAATAGTGATGATAAATGGACATCCTGAAATATCAGGGAAGTGCATGGGGGCTCTGGGGTGCATGATGAGATAGCGGGACAATCCCATTGAGCTTAGTGAATAAGCTGTTCAGAGCAAGGTTGTTAGAGTCGGAATGTAGATACTTACTCTGTTATCTGCTTCTTTTGTGACTGCGGAAAACTACTTATTCTCTAAGCTTCAGTATCCACATCTATAAAATGGAGAGCTTGGTATATTCCTCAACGCATTGGTGTGGAAATAAAATGGGAGAATTCATGTAAATCGTCTATCATAGATGAAGCATGTAGAAAGTTCAGTAAATGTTAGCTGCTGATATTATTTTCTAGTATCTTGAATCATGACTCAAATATCATGACGATTTCTATATATGATTAACTGTTTTTAAAACATTTTAATGGCTTTATAACATCACTATGTAAGTTGGCTACCATTTATTTTAAAAATTTCTCTGTTTAAATATTTCTTCTTTTTTGTACTATTACAAAAAAATGCTTTGCTAAAATTTTTTGTATGTCAGCAAAATGTTGCAGGAAGGACATTGGAAAATTTACCACTCCATAAAAACTGGAAAATATCTAGCAGAAATTGTCAGAATCAAAATGTTCACAATTCTGGAAGTTAACCAAAGGTTTGCAGCAACCCAGGGAGCATTTATTCAAGAAAAGCTACTTAATATTGATAAGAATAGTGAGCTTTGTGGCATTTTAGCTTTCCTTAGCCTCATCGCTTTCTCTGTAGCTCACTGGTAGCCTTGACAGATAACAGTCCACATTCCTGGTGATCAGGTTTGCAGAACTGAGCTAGAGCTCTTTCAAAGTCTTATTCCCAAAGAGTTCTATCATTTGGCTTTTTGGTGGTTCCCTGGAAGACATCATTTGAAATGTATGTCTTTGACCTGAAATGTACTGTCACAATTCTGGAGGCTGGAAGTCCAAAATCAAGGTGTCAGCAGAGTTGGTTTCTTTAACGGGTTGTGAGGGAAGGATCTGTTCCAGGCTTGTATACGACTCTCTTCATTCTTAGTTTCTTTGCATCATTTTTTCCTTTATGTGCATCTGTGTCCAAATTTTTCTTTCTATGAGTACACCATTCAAACAGGAACAGGGCCCACCCAGAAGACCTCATTTTAACTTGATTAACTAGCCGGAGAAAGAAAGGATCTTATTTCCCATTAAATCTCCTATGTCTTGTTCACTGTTCTGGCTTTGGGCTAGTTTTTCCTCCCTGAAGCATCCACTGCCAGGCTGGCCATCCTGGGGTCATGTGTGAGGTCAGCTGGCCTAAATATGTCAACAGAGAGTTGGGAAGGGTGTTCCCAGAGGTTGAATATAGAGCAGCAACAGAGATGGAGAACAACAACAGCAACAGATAACAACCAAAGACCTAACAAAGGAGGAGGTACACTCTATAATGATAAAAGATGCAAACCATAAGAAATATCTAGTTACATGCTGTGCCAAATAGCAGGAACATGCAGCTAGTAATAAACTAAGATTAAGACATAATAGGTGTAAAGGTTAATAAAGATAAGGGGCGCCTGGGTGGCTCAGTTGGTTAAGTGTCTGCCTTCAGCTCCGGTCGTGATCGCAGGGTCCTGGGATTGAGTTCTGCGTCAGGCTCCTTGCTCAGCTGGCCGCCTGCTTCTCCCTCTGCCTGCTGCTCCCCTTGCTTGTGCGGTCTCTCTCTGACAAATAAATAAATAAAATCTTTAAAAAAATAAAGATAAGAAAACATAGAAATAGAAAACCGCTAAGGTGTGGAACCATTATGTAATTGCAACAGCATAATGGAATTACTGGAAGCATTCGCTTTAAACTCAGAGATGCGGCGTTCCTGTCATGTATTACGTGCTCCGAGTTAATGTTTACATGAAGACCCCAATTCATACACTAAGACAGTGGAAATTTAAACATGCATGATGGTTGTTTTTTTGTTTTTGTTTTTTGCTGGAAAAAATGTTGCACGAGCTGTGTAATTGAAGCCAAGATAATTCTCTGTCCCTTGTTAACCAATCTGGGTCTAAGCAAAAGTAACTTTGTTGCATGTTCCAGAAACACCTGCTCCTGGAAGAAAGGCTGAAATAACCAAAGAGTTTACTTATCAAAACTAAGCCTACCCCAGACAACTCCCTTCAAGACTTTTTCCTGTTAGGTTCACCAAACTGCATAAACACAGCTCATTCCCAGAACTTCTCGATCTCACATGACCTTAAAATCACCCAGCACAGGAGCGCCTGGGAGGTTGATTAAGCATCTGACTTCAGCTCAGGTCATGATCTGGGGTGTGACGCCCCACTCAGCAGGGAGTCTGCTTCTCCTTGGCCCTCTGCCCTTCCCCTCCACTCATGCACCCACTTTCTCTCTTTCGAATAAATAAATAAAATCTTAAAAAAAAATCACCCAGCCCAGGCCCTAGGATCCTGTAAATATCTTTCCTTGAAAGGCCACACATTGTATGATCCCATTTATATGAAAGTCAGGGAAGAGGTGAATTTATAGTGATAGCAAATACCTTAATCTTTGAGTAGGCCTAGTAGGGTTGAGGGAAATGGGGAGTGATTGCTAACGGATGCATGCCGAGGTTCTTTTTGGGACAATGAAAATTTTCTCAAATTGTTTGTACTGACGGTTATACAATTCTGTGAAGATACTAAAAACCATTGAATAAATATAAATGGACAAATTGCATGGCATGTCAATAAAGCTGTTGTTATACATTAAAAAACATGTAAATAGATGAAATTGGAAGGCTGAGCAAAAATATTATTATACATTTGGGAAATTAATTTTTGTTATTCATTTTTTAACAACTATTTTTGGATGCCTGTTCATTCTGGGAACTATTCTAGATTCTGCGACTCTAGGGATGAACAGGACAGTGAAATTCCCTGTGATCATGGGCCTAAGTACGGGACAAAAACATGTGATGTCCATATGTCACCAGATTATGTGTACCTGGTATTCATCCTCCAGAGTCTGTGTTAAGATGTCCAGAACATAAGAAACAACCCCAACAAAACAATGACCACCATATTGTACATTATGGGTTAAAAATCATAGGCCGATTGAATCAGAATTTATAACTGCATTTCTGGTCTGTGCATTTGTTCATGGATAGATGGATAAAGATTCAGATTATTTTGTGTTTGAAATGGTGAATTTTATTGCATGTGACATCTATCTCAATTTTTAAAATGTTTAAAAATTACACACACATATGCATACGTATATGCATAAATCTTGGCCCACATTTCTCAAGGTTCAATTGGAATGAATTTTTTAAAGGTTCTTCATATATAATGGGAAATTTCTTTAATTTTTTTATGTGAATGCCTATAATCAAATCAGTGTTCAGTATTACTATCAAAGCAACTTGCTATTAAAGCTAATTCAAATGATGAAAATTTTATATACCTATTACTGAAATTATGAGTTATCTATTAATAAACGTGAATATTTTAGTTTTCTTTGCTGTATATTTTTATCCTTAAGTTGTCTATTTATTTAACTTACCCATTTTATTTCTAATCTATGCAGTTTTTTTATATTTACTATTTAGATGGTAAGAAAACTGAAACTAGGTTAATTTTTTGGGCTAAAGGTTTTCCTTGTTTAGTTTCCCTCTGATATTCTTCAGTAATTCCTCTTTTTTGCATGGACTTGCAATTCTTCATTTATTATAAACTATACTCTTAGATAAACTAGCTTCCATGTCATAGCAGTATATTACATTCCTAATCAGTATATTATATACCAATACATTGATTATATTCCTAATCAGCAGTATATTACATACCAATACCACATTGTTTTAATTTATATTATATTTTAATATCTGGTGGGAAAATATTGCTACATTTCTTTGCCACCTTTTTAATATGTGTTTTCACCTATTAATTCCTTAACATAAACATTAGAATTGTATAATCAAGTTCTGAAGGAAAGATAAGAACAACCCTCACTGGTAGTTTGTTGAACCGATGTATTTGTAATAGAGGAATTGAATTTTGTAGAATTAATACAATCCCACATTTAAATTAATGGCAAATTATTATTATTATATATCATCTTTTCAATATATTGCAATTCTTATACTGTTATAAGAATATACTGAGTAGAACTTCTAAATTAGTAATAAAAAGTAATGGTGATCACCTGGGTGGCTTAGTTGGTTAAGTGTCTGCCTTTGGCTCAGGTCATGATCCCAGGGTCCCGGAATCGAATCCAGCATCGGGCTCCCTTTCCAGCGAGGATTCTGTTTCTCTCCCTCTCCCCTTTCCCCCTGGTTGTGCTCTTGCTTAAATAAATAAATAAAATCTTAAAAAAAAAAAAGTAATGGTCATAAACACCCTTCTCTTATTTCTGAATTTAACAGACAAGATTCCAGTGTTTTACTCTTTTTTAGTAAATACTGTCAGTTTGAGATAAATTTTCTTTATTCTATTTTACCTTAGTTTACTATGAGATTGTATCAGGAATAGATGCTGAATATTATCAAATATTGTGATTTTTTCTTTGACTTCTAATAGAATGCATTAATATTATTAAATAACTTCACATGAAATCCATCTTAATTTTCTAGGATAGAACTTTATTTCACCATGGTGTATCTGTTTTGTTTATTGCTGAAACCTTTTCCATCTATATTCTTGCTTGCGTTTGGGTTTTATTCTCCTTTTTAACGCTGTCTTTGTCCACTTTACATATCAGAGCTAAAAATGCTTTGGGCTGTAGTGACAATTTCTCTCACATTATTGAAATAAAATAATCCAGGCCTCTCCTGTCCCAGGCAGAACAAAGGAAATGTGAAATCACAAAAAGAAGTTCCATCTAAGGAAAGAGCTGTTTAGTAAAAGAAACCATGAGGCCAATGTCTTGTCTCTTCAAGTCTGTTCTGCTACAGTTGGTGTTTCTGAAATGATAATTACCTATTGTGTCAGTATAATGTCAAAATCAAGTTGCTATATTTATATTTTCTAATATGTTACTGTTTGCACCACAGCTAGGGTATACACAGGACACCAGCACAATCAGTGTGGCAGGTGACGAAGGAACACAGGACTGATACATTCATATATTAAATGAAACATTTATTTGTTAAGAATATAACCTCATTTTAGCCATGTTTGTATTTTATATGGCTTGTGGTTGTTTTTTTCCTCTTGTTACCAGTTGTGTTTTTCTCACAATCCTTCTTAAACTCAGTACATGATTTTGTAGAGAATAAGGTTTTTGTTACATTATAGTAAAAATGCCTGTGCTTTGGATACTTCTATACAATATGATAAATCTCTTCTGTGTCTTGATAAAGATGTTGAATTTATAAGCTTATGATCTAACATGGATTTAGCTAATTATTCAGATTGAAGAGGGGGTCTGAAAAAGTTTAAATTTAATCATGCTTTGTTCTCTGCAGTAAGTGAGGATTATCTTCTTAGTTGCTGTTTAATTGTTTGTAAAGTGGTAAAGATTTACTACAGGGCCTGTACTTGCCATCTTAAATGCAAACTTCTGTGTTGCCATAGATACCAAAGTTTTGAACCATGTGTTAGGTGATGGTGTTAAGTCATAAAACAGCCAACATAGAAGAAAGCGAGAATCCATAATTTATACTGTTCATCACTGACAATGAACTTGCTGGATATTTGTTCTCAAACATTCCTGTAGCCTCAGCATAATTTCTGGTAACTAAAACATCAGTCTGATGTATTACTTGTTCTTTATAGTGGTTAAAAAAGTCTCTGGTAAAATTGAAATAGGTTGCTATAATAGATACAGTTTTACATGTTCTTTGCACATTTGAAAAATTTTCGTATAAAATCAGTGGTTGATTGGTTCTTTTAGGAATTTGTTAACGTTGGTAATTTTATGCTTTTAAATCGTCTGGCCAGATTTCAGTATTCTTTGTTTTAGATATTTGGGTGCTTTCTTTTTCAGCACCATACTAGTAATCTAATGCAAAACATATTACCCCAAAACTTAGAAGAGAAAAAACAAAAATGGTTTTCATCTTATATGATTTCTGAAAGTCAAGAGTATGGGAGTGGGCTTTTCTGGGTGTTTCTGGTTCAGGGTATCTCATGAGGTTCCAGTCAAGACGTGGGCCTGGGTTGCCATCTTGGCTGGGGCTGGAGAGTCTGCTTCTTAAAAGGCTCACTCATGGGGTTGTTGGCAGCAGGCCTCGGGTTCTGGCTGGCTCAACAGTCAGACAGGTGACCTGCATTCCTCTCCTGGACCTCACAGTAGGGCTAATCACAACATGGTGCTAACTTACCCCAAAGTGAGCTGGGAGGAAGTATTAGTGTCTTTCAAGACCTAGGCTCCAAAATTGTTGGACACCATCCCTGTTCATTAGAAGTGGGTCACTAAGTTCAGAACACATTCAAAGGAGAATTAATTAGGTTCCACCTTTTGAAGGGAGGAATATTTCAAAATTTATGAACATATTCTAAAACTGCCACAAGAACCCAAAGATTCATGTCTATACATCTCTTTATTGTAGATTTAACTTTTTTCACTCTAAAATTTATGATTGCAAAATGAACGTCTAGATCCAATTTCATTCTTTTGGAGTTGGACTCTAAACCCTAATTGTTTTATTTTATTTGACTGGTATATATTTACAAATCTTTTCATTTTTTGTAAGTTAATACATTGAAGGTATCATTAAAATTAATTTCAATTGGTGAATCTATGTCTAAATTTGAGTAGGAAGAATTTAATTTGTTTATATTTATATTCATAAATATTTGCATTAATGTCTTTTCTTTGTCACTATTTTTTAAACTATTAATTTTTATACTTCTCTGTCCCTTCTCTGTCTTTCTGGATATAAAATATCATTTCTGACCTATTTTTCTCCTTCTTTTAATTGAAAATATGTAAGGCTGTTCTTTTTTTTTAATCAGTAATTACCCTCAGTTAAAGCAGTTTAAAGTAAATGTTTTAATGAATTCTATCAATCCTATGGATATCTGAATGCATAGAATTAAATTTTTGTCCTTTTTTGCTTTAAAATAATATGAATCATATTCTTCGATATATTTATTCTGTGTGTTCAGTTATTACTTGTATAATATTTTGGGTTAGTGTACTCAAAAGTTGTTTTGTTTAGCTTACTTTGATATTAGCTTGACTGCTGGTATTTGGATAATATTACTCTGTATTATCGTCTCCTGAATCCCTTTGACTTAGCATACATCTCTATCATCAAGGAGGACATATTAAAATGGCCATGGCAATGAAACAATCAATTTTTCGATGAATAATGCAAACATTTTTCTTGCAGATCATTTAGGATAATGTCATGATCTCAGTAAACTGAAAACTAATATATCTATTATATCTTTCTAGCTACAAATCTATAGAAGAAAATAGCTGCTCTGTATTTACTTTTGAAAGCACTATGTAAATAAATGGTCCAACAGAAATGATATATCATATATAGTAATATAGAAACTGAAATTTTGATGCCCTCAAATGGCTCTAAGTCAAATTTATGTCTAATTGAGTGTCAGAAACCAATACAATTGTGCATTATTAAGTAAACAGAAAGCGAGATTAAAATTAACATTAGATATGATGTTTGCAAAAAAGACTGTTACAAATAATGAGGCAAGCCCTGACTCAATTTCTGTTATGAAACTTAATAATCGTATAATTAGCAATTTTGATAAGACTGAGAAGTTCCAAAAAATATATGCTGACTTAAGTCATGTGCTATTCAATTGCTTTTTTTGTGTGAAAGTTTTCTTTTCAATTCTAGCCTATTTTTTGCAAATAGTCGAGACATTTAAAGATGCTGTTCTTTGCTATGTATGCCAAGATGTTTGTGGTTTAGAAGTGTTTTTGCTTCCTTTCAATTAAGTAGATTAAAGTCAGGCAGTTTGTCTGGATCAGTTGGAATAAATGTCCAGCAAAGAGACTGAACAAAGTGCACAAGTGCCAGGTCAAGAAGGACCTTGGAAGCCATATTAAATATTTTAGACTTTGTCATGAAAGTGGTTGAACACTATATCAAAAACTAATATTGTACTATATGCTGGTTAATTGAACATAGTTATAATAATGAAAACCACTGAAAGATTTTAATTAAGTGATCCACTTTGCATTAAAAATATTACTTTGCTTGAAATTAAGAAAGAATTGGAGTGGATAGAGTGAATTCAGGTAGAGCAAATATGTAGGCTATTTTAGCAGTCATGGTAGCCAATAATTGTGGCCTAGATTAGAGTGAGGCATTAAGAATGGGAAGGTGACAAATTCTGGTGGTAATAAGGAGTAGATGGATAACTTTTGGATTTGTGGAAAGGAGGTGAAAGAATGAATTCCGGGTTTTTACCTTTAGCAACTGGATGAATTTTTTTTTTTTAAGATTTTATTTATTTATCTATGAGAGGCAGAGAGAGAAGCAGACTCCCCACGGACTCAGTTCCAGGACCCTGAGATCATGACCTGAGCCCAAGGCAGATGCTTAACCAACTGAGCCACTCAGGTGCCCCTGGATGATTTTTTTCTAAGCGAAAACCCTGGAGAAGTTTGGGAGAGGAGTAGATAGGATGCGTTCAACATTGGAAAAAATTAGATACATCAGGCAGCATCCAATTAGAGGTAGTTAGGAGCTATTCATATTGGTCTGAAATTCAGGATGGTATCCTGGAATGGAAATAGGAGAAAATATTTTAATGACTTATGGAGTACTGGAGGATTTTCATTATTTCATATTAAGGGAAAGTATTTTTTTTTAATTCAGAAGAAACTGAAGAGGAATAGAGGGAAAGAAAGGAAGAATTAACAACAAAAATATTTATATAGGGGTTAGCATACATTTAAGCATTCATTGTGAATGTTCTTGTCGTTAGGGAGTATGGTGGAAAGAATACATGCTCTTGTGAATGGCACACCAGCATTGTAGTTATAATTCCGCCAGTAGAGAGTAGGGTGGCTTTGGACCAATTTCTTCAGTTCCCTGAGATCTAGCTTTCTCCTCTGTGAAATGGGGCTAATAATTACACCCTGGGTCATGTGAGAAATGAACGAAATACCTGAAGCTGAACATTTTGTAGAGTGCTTGGTGAATGCTAAATCATTAGGAAATGGTGAATCTCAGTGAGTGAGAATGATCTGTAGAATAAGTGGGTTGATATTTAAGTGCCTTTGGGCTCTAAAGTGCTGTGGTTCAGTGAAGAGAGTAAAATATTTAGTGTAGGAAATCACTGTAAAATGGAAAATTGCTCAGAGTTGAAAAATTACTATTGTAATATTTATTATCTGATCATCATTATATTTTTACAGGAATTTAAAAAAGAACAGGGACGACACCATCCATCTCTGTTAGTATCTTCCAGGGTAAGGTAGATAAGACAAGGAAAAGTTTCACAGAGAATTCATAAGGTAGAATGACAGAAGTTAAGTAGTGTATGTCATCACAGACACAATATATATGAAAATACTTGGGAGAGTTTAGCCCCATGGTATTTTAGGAATTGTTGTGATAAATGAATCACAGGTATATTAATTTTGGTAGGGAGATTAAGGAAAAATGGAGTATAAATTGGGATAGCAAAGAGTAGTGCTGAGAATTCTAGGTTTATGTATGGTGGAGTAAGAGAATTTCATTTATTTTTGCTCATTCTGCAAAGATATGAAAAAGTAAAAATTCTGAATTTGAATTAAATGACTTGGTGAAAATGTATTTTGTTCTTTTTAATGGTATAGTGAGAAATGTCATTCATGAAAAACGATATGGTCAAGGTGTGGTGTTTCTTTTAGCTGATACATATATTTTGATATGAAAGCTTTTTACATTGAGACACGTTGTTAAACATTAAGTAGATTATTTATTTTTAAACATGAAATAGTTTAAATTTGAGCACTCGTGAATAGATATCAAATACCTATTTACATGCTGATAAATGTTTTAGGCTAAGAAACTAAGCATCAAAAATCAAGACAAATATTAATAGACAATAATCCTGGGAAGTGAAGTGAATTTAAGAATCGAATTTTATTTTAACACAACTGATTATTATTGTTCTATTACAATCATTATGAATATGATTAATTCTATTTTATTATCTTGCTATTATTTTTAACGATCAGTATTCCCATCTTAGAGATGAGAGGGGTTTCCAGGAAGGTTGTTCACTACCTCAGTGAAACTTAGGTGAGGTATTGCCCATGTCCTTTATTCCATATTTTTTCCTAAATTGAGCAGTATTTGAACAGCTTAGTTTATGGCACAGTTGTGTGGGTGATGAACGCAGCTCTGTGGGTAAGCAGCTCTTTACGGTTCTAACTTGCAAGGACTATCTCATCAATTCTAATACACACATTTTCCTTAAACTATTTTACCACCTTGCAAATCAGAATACATTTTAAAATTGATGTATTAGATGACATTAGATGGTACATCATAGTTTAATTGGCAGGATTTTCCCTGTCTAAATGGAAGACAAAATAATGATGAATACTATAGTTCTAGATTTGATGAAATAGAGTATCTCATTTGTAGACCTGTGCAAATAGTATCTCATTTGATTTGGGGAATACATATGAGGGGAATGTGATAGTCTGGGTCAGTCTGGGGAAATGACTTTGAAATACATAATATCTTTTCCTTACATATTTCCTTTTACTCTCAGTGATTATGATGCAAATGAAAGGTTTACTTCAGTTCAGCCATCATTATCTATTTGCCTCATTTCTGTCAAGAACAGGAAGACAGGTGCAAACCTTGATTCCTTGGAAGACGAAAATAGCATATGACCTAGTTAGTTTTACCAAAGTTTAACAAACACGTAAAACCCTTTGCAGGCAGAAACAGTACATAACATTTATTAACCCATCCCCACCCTCTTTTCAACATAGTGCTTAGTAAATGCATCTAGAACTAAACCTAATTCAGCATGCACTTAGGTATAAAAATGAATCTTCTATCACCTAATTCAAGTTTCTGTCACCTGTGTGAGGTAATTGCTGTCAAAACCTTCAGAAAGTTTCCTGATATGGTATTTGTTTGTCTATGAACTCGACTGATGAATATTTGTGTTCTTTGCTCTATTTCGTATGACAGTATTTTATATAAGACTTGAATATCAGTTTAGAAGATTCAAAGTGAAATAAATATTTTGACATTTTCTTTCATTAAGTGAAAGTTATGAATTTGTAATGGTGCAGTTTAGCAGTAATTACGTATTCTCATTAAAATAAAACTTATGCAAACTGCAAGAGGAATTAAAAAAAACTCTCTTAATAGCTGCAGCTGGGACCAGTTTGATTTTTAAGAAGAGCAAAATTGAAGACTGTTTATTTAATTAAGTCAAAGAAATTAGAAATGAATGAAATAATAAATTGCAGTGATGTTATCATTTATTATAATAGAGATTTTATTGTTTTGAAACTTCAGATTTAAGTGGGGTTTGGAGTTTGGGATTTCTTAAATATTCATTAAATTTCCCTCTGAATTCAAATTTAATACAACCCATTTCTTACTCCTGATTATCACTTTCTTTACTACTATTTTTTTCTAATAAGTAAATATTTAACCATAACACTGGGCCTATTGCTTGCACCTTAAACTTAGCAAAGAATAAGAAAAGAGAAGAACTTTTTAATTCTTTTTAAGTTGAGTTTATTTACCTGCCAGGTAAGGAAACATGCACATGAGCACACACACGTGAGCACGTGCACACATGCACACACACACACACACACACACATGTGCACACACACATCCTTGATGAAGAAATTCATTAAAAAATTTGCTGAAGGGGCATAGTTAGGGGGTTTTATATGGTAAAATGTAGAATGTGTGGTGGATATGTTAATTAAAGATTCAGTTTGTTCTCCAGAGAGGAAAATGCATGCACAGGTCTGTACATAGTTGGTAAAAACAAATCCTGTTTTTCAAAACAAATCCTTTTGTCCTGTGGTCAAGAGCAAGTCTTAATTTAGGTCTAGTGAGGGTTTGGTACATTTGGGTCACCCCGCGTTCTGAGTCCTTTTACAGCTTCAGCTTGTTAGGAGCCTCCATTGTGAAGCAGGGCATTCCGTTTTCACACCAGCTCTCCACGGTGCTGAATTGACAACAAACACTTGCATTCTTCTATGTCTTGGAACAGAAGCAAACAAACAACAAAGCTGTAGCCCACATAGACTCCTTTATTTATTTTTATTTTTTATTTTTTTAATGTTTTTTTATTATATTATGTTAGTCACCATACAGTACATCCCCGGTTTTTGATGTAAAGTTCGATGATTCATTAGTTGCGTATAACACCCAGTGCACCATGCAATACGTGCCCTCCTTACTACCCAACACCAGCCTATCCCATTCCCCCACCCCCTCCTTTAAATTTGAGAGAATGATGACCAAGGACTGGGCTCTTTCTTTCTTCTACTTCCCTGTCTATTATTATTTTTTCTGGTCAAACTTTATATTTTGAGATAATTGTAGATGGACATGCAGTTGCAAGAAATCATATTGCCAGATCTCGGTTTTCCCCGGTTTCGCACAATGGTGACAGTTTATAAAACTCTAGTACAATATCGCAAGCAGAATACTGATGTTGATAAAGCCAGGATACAGAATGATTTATCATCCAAGGATTCCTCTTATTGCCCTTTTATAACCAAACCCACCTCCCTTCCACTATCCTTGACCCCTGGCAACCACTAGTGTCTTCTCCATTTCTGTAATTTTGTCATTCCCGGAATGCTGGATGAATGGAATCCTACAGTATTTGACCTTTAGGGATTGCTGTTTTTTACTTGGCATAATTCGTTTGGGATTTATCCAAGTCGTTGTATCAATAGTTTATCCAGCAGTACTGCTGAGTCACATTCTGTGCCATGGATGTACCATAGTTTGCTTAGACACTCAGTCACTGAAGAACATCTGGGTTGTTTCTAGTGTTTTCTTTTTTTTTTTTTTTTAAAGATTTTATTTATTTATTCGACAGAGATAGAGACAGCCAGCGAGAGAGGGAACACAAGCAGGGGGAGTGGGAGAGGAAGAAGCAGGCTCATAGCGGAAGAGCCTGATGTGGGACTCGATCCCAGAATGCTGAGATCACGCCCTGAGCCGAAGGCAGACGCTTAACCACTGTGCCACCCAGGCGCCCCTCTAGTGTTTTCTATTAGGAATAAAACTGCCATGAACATTTGTATACAGATTTTTGGATAAACACAGTTATCATTACTTTGAGATAAATACCTAAGAGTGAAATTGCTGGATCTTATAGTAATTGCCTATTCAGTTGTATAAGAAACTACAAAATTGTTTTTCAGAGCGGCTGTACCATCTTACATTCCCACCAGCAATGTATGAGTGATTCACTTTCTCTGTGTCCTTGCCGGCATTTTGTGTTATTACTACCTTTTACTTTAGCTGTTCTGATAGGTGTGTACTGATAACTCATTGTGGTTTCAATTTGCATTTCCTTTCTGGCTAATGATGTTGAACATCTTTTTCATGTGCTCATTTCTCTGCCTCTTTAATATACACTAATTTACCTTTTCTGCTTACTCTCCTTTTCATCTATTACCCTGATCAGCAAATTTATAATTCAGCCTGCCTTTATTTCATGTCTACCTCTGCTTCCTGAGAGAAGCAATAAATGGGCTCACCGTTGCCTCTGGGGATGATGGGTTCCCACCCTGAGAGGGCTGAGGTCTAGGCCAGAGCTCTGCCTGCTGTGGGTGGCTGGGTGTCGGAGCTGTCCGTTGTTGACCAGAGAGCGCAGAATTTTCCTGACTCCTACCCTCTGCTGAATGCGGCATTTAGGTTGTGAAAAAGCCTTATCTGTACCCAGTACTTACTGCACAGTCTTCTCATCTAGACAGATTCTTCATTTGGTCTCCACAACTGCTTGAACAAGAACATGGGAACAGTAATCAGCTCTGGAATAAACAGGCTGCAAGAAAAAGATGTTCTTAGAAGGCAAGTGTAATATTCAAGGAGGCATTTCTGCCTTCAGCTAAACAGCCTTTTCCAACCCCCCCCCAAAGCAAATTATCGACTCCCCTGATTAGATTAGGATTCTTTTGTTGACGCTCAACTGCCCAAAGACCACCAGAAAACCTAGGATTGGGGCAAGCTAAGTTCATTAGGTTCACTTCAATAGAGGAGAACACTATTCCTGTGTCTCAGAAGGGGGGCAGTCAGGGGAGCTAGTTTTGAGGGTTTTAGGCCCTGGACTAATGGGTCTTAAGATGTGCCTTATAGAGTAGGAAACAGATTGGAATTGACCGAGTTTTTACTTAGTCATAACTTTCGGATTGCTGGGTATAGAGCGGTAAGGCTATCAAAATACCTCTTAGTGAGGGAGCTGTTACTCCTGGTAGATGACATGCTTGGTTGCTCATCGTCTGTCCCTGGGAGCAGGGAATTTCTGGAGCACACAACTAGGTCATCTCGCTTGGTCTCAGTATTGGTTAACTTGGAGATGGGAAACTGTATCTGGTCCCAGCACTGCCATTATAGAGTAAAGGAATTATGTCCTTTCAGTTCCTACTATAAGTATGCATAATAAGTAAATTGCACCTGTGCCCGTTACCCTTTTTTTTTGCCTCTCAGTTGCTAGTGTTGCCTGGCTTGTGATAACGGAGCTGGATCATGTGAGCATTTCTCTCTGGCCTGCTGGGATGATAGGAATCATTGTTAGTAGAAGGTGATGGAGGGGTGCTGAAGAAAGAAGGGGTTCTGTTGCTGGTTCCAGGGTGAGTCTGTGCTTGCTCCTGTGGAACTGGGTTAGCCTGCAGGACACCCAGTCACAACAGCATTGCACAAAGCTTTCCGGAGAGTTTCTCTGGAGCCGGGAGGCAGATTCCCACTCACATCGAGTTCTGCTGCCCCCACCCCCCAAAGGCAGTTTTCTTCTCGCCAGCCCCAGCATCTAGCACTTCAGCAGACTTTGTCATCATCCAGAAGGCCATAGCTGTCCCCTCTCCGTGATGTCTGGATCTCAGTCCTGGGAGGACGTGGGAGGCTCTTCCAAGATTTGTTCTTTTCTTGAGTGCTCTGCCTCGGCCCCATCTGTGCTGTATCTGTATCCTTGAGAATGCTCTTTATCTCTTCGTAGTCAGTCTTTCTTCATACTTTATACTGAGCTCTTCCTGGGGAAGTTGCATGTGGTTTTTGCTTTCTTCCTGGACCCTGATACAGAATTGCCACTGTATTAGTCTCAGGAGATACACGCACAAGAATTGAAATTTGGAATTGGTTTGGTCTTGCCCTAGAATTTGAACATAGTGTCCAGCCCTTTGCTAATGGAAAATGGGATGCCAATACTGTTGCCTGCAGGGGGATTATATTACCGAGGTTATCACCTGAGGTTGATTGGGATGAAGAGTCAACTGAAGCAAGTGCCTTGGAGACCCACCCAGCTGCCACATTTGAACCCGATGGTAGTAATGATGGCTACAAGGACTGGGCTGTGGGGTGCATTCTACTGAGCTCACCAGAGTGTTTACAGAAAGAAAATGACAAACTCAGGGCCTTGAACTTCCAGCTAAAGTCATGGCCTAAGAACCAGAGAACTTCCATGACAGCCTTAATAATCTCTCATTTATTATAGGAACAACAGGGCTGATTCTGCTAAAATGAAATATAAAATGGCCTTTTGGGTTGTTGAATTTTAATGACAATTAATTCATAATCTTCCTAGTGCTTCTCATCTCAAAGTGAGGGCGTTAATTGGGAAAGAAGAGAGTCCTGTGCTTGGAATGCGGACAGCTGGTGTGACCCGCAAAACACAGTCTTGAGCCCCCAAATCATTGTGCACCTTCCTTACCACTGAAGTAGCTTGCCTTCCTGTGTCTGAGGAGACTAGCTTATCTTTGCTTGAAAATTTTGTGATAACATAATTTGGGGTAGATGCTTTAAAAGTGGATGCTCATTTTCTCTAAGACTCACTACCATTGATCCTGGTTTTCTAGACTCATCACAAGGGGGAAATCTCAGCATGTCCCAGGGGGATAGGTATGCAACTATGACCCAGGGATAAATAGTTTACAGACAAAAAAATGTGCAAGACCTTGCTGTTACAAATCTTCAGAACTCTGGGGGAACACGCATAAGAGTGGATCTGGAAGGTGTTAGGCCCAAGAGGTTAGAATATAACAGTAAATGAGGCTGAGTTCTTTGATATGAACATACTTACTGACAAGTGCAGCTTCAGTGTCTTAGCTTGTAAAACCACCAGTGACATAATCACCTTAATGCTTAATGCTATCTACTTTGTACCCATTACAGAGCCTTCAAAGTAGTCTTGCACATAGTCATTCAATGTTTATTTACTGAATTCACCCAAAATCTCAGTGTCTGACCCAGAACCAAGTATGTTATCGAAAGAGAAAAGGAATAGTAGTAAATAAATAATAGAGAAGTAATACGGGTAAAAGAGATCAAAGCCAGTCCAAAATATATGATGATGATGTAAAAAAGAATAAGTGTACCATAAAAAGCCATACAATAATGCATACATAATCACCTTCATGATTACATAAGGAAAGCCTTTACCAAACATTTAGAAAAAGAAATCATAAACAGAAGTGGATTGTCTAATTAGCATACATCCTATGTTTGTATTGCTTCTTACATTTCTCACTTAGTTCCTAAGTGAATTAAATGACTGGGAAAGTAAGCAGTTATGCTCCTGGAAATAACCCAGAAACTTAAAAAGCTCCTGTGGATGAATAGGATCATACGTAGAAGATCTCCATTCCTAGACTCAAACTTGTCTCTCAAACATTTTAAAATGAAGGACACGTACTAGAAAATTTTGCTAGGAGGAAAAGATGTTTCTCCATTTGAAGTAATACTCCACATTACCCTTTTTTTAAATGTTTTTTTAATTATATTATGTTAGTCACCATACAGTACATCCCTGGTTTCTGATGCAAAGTTCGATGATTCATTAGTTGCATATAACACCCAGTGCACCATGCAATATGTGCCCTCCTTACTACCCATCACCAGTCTGTCCCATTCCCCCACCCCCCTCCCCTCTGAAGCCCTCAGTTTGTTTCCCAGAGTCCATAGTCTCTCATGCTTCATTCCCCCTTCTGATTACCCCCCTTTCTTTATCCACATTACCCTTTTATCTTGAAATATTATTTACTATAATGAATTATGTTTAGGTTTAATGTGTATTGCCACAAGGTAGTAATAGCTAACAATAACTCAGGTGTTAAGTTTTATCAGATCCTTGTTTCTAATTTTACTCTGTGCTAAAAATTGCAGCTGACTATTTTGAATAACTTGCAACTGGCAAGTTTATATAATTTCTATATTTAAGAAACTCTAGATCAACCTGTTAGTTCCTGAATGTACAGACTGACATATACAAACATGCACATGCACGGACATAGACAGTCTGCTAACTAATGTCTAAACAAGGAAAAAACAATGTCATGAGTTATGGTTTGCTCTTTGAAATAGCATGTTAAGAAAGAGATACTCATGCATATCAGAAAATGAAAATGATTTTAGATTTCCTTAAGTTTATTTTTGATGCTGACATGTATTTCATATCTCAGAGATCTTGCAGTGCTGGTATCTGTAATCAAGATTGCATATTTAGGGGCGCCTGGATGGCTCAGTTGTTGAGCGTCTGCCTTAGGCCCAGGGCGTCTGCCTTCGGCTCAGGGCGTGATCCCGGCGTTCTGGGGTCGAGCCCCACATTGGGCTCCTCTGCTGGAGGCCTGCTTCTTCCTCTCCCACTCCCTCTGCTTGTGTTCCCTCTCTTGCTGGCTGTCTCTATCTCTGTCAAATAAATAAATAAAAAATCTTAAAAAAAATTGCATATTTAATTAAATGAAACTTAACACCTTCATAAGAAGTTCAAGGAGTACTCTAACTTACAAATGAAACAACTTAGTTCCCATATTTCTGCAGTTGTGACACATAAATACGTATGTGAAATTGACATAATAAGGAACATATGTATAGACACACACCCTGTCTGACACATACATCATCAGGGGAGGACCAGACCGTGTAATCCTTATTTCTGTGGGCAATATCAGCAAAGATCTTTGCCTCCCTTCCCTCAGCAGGCTGTCCCCTTCCCTCTGGCCAGTCCCCTCCTCAGCATTGGTGCTTGCCTCCTCTGGCTCTCTCTCTAGAATTTCAGCTGTATGCCTCTGTAACTAGAGTTTGAGGTCAATATTTTGCCTCTGGTTTTCCACATCCTCCCAACTCACAACCCCACCCAAGTCCTCTTTTGGGCTTCCACAAAATTGCCTTATTATTGGCACCACCCCATCCGAGAATCTGGAAAAAGCATGTAAATGACCCTATCCAGTGCGTTGCTCAAACTTATTCCTTGTCAACAGTAAGATTGTGTCTTAAATCAAGGGGCTTGCTGTGTGGTGTTGTCTACCTGTGAATTCTCTGCTCCCTTCCTCCCACCTCCCACTTGTACTTACCATCATCTTAGTGATGATTTTTACTCTTAGGAGAAAGTTCCATCTTTAAGCCAAAGTATATTGTATTAATTAAATGTCAGGAACTCCTTAACTGGTGGATCTTGACCCACTGGCTGTCATGCATTGGTAACCCGTACGTTAACATACAGATCAGTTCAGCCCTTGGGATGCCACTGCAGGGTCTGGTTACATCCAGGCACAAACAGCCTGATCACTTTAATTCTGTCTAAAAGGCTAGTACTATATACTTTAGGAGGCTTATACTTTCTGCAATTTCAAGTAGCATCCCTGGGATATAGACAGATATGAATAATGTAGAGAGAGATTTAGAGGTCTAAGAAAATAATTGGAAGACATGAATGAGTTTTAACGTATTTGCAGAGCAATCTCATGAGCTCGTAACTCAGAATAGCATGTGGCAGAATAAATCATCTGCCGACTGTTTCTTAATCTCTGTCATCTTAATGGAATAGCAAGTTTGCTTATAGGTATCCCTGAGATATGGGTGTAAATGGAGATTAATTATATATCTAAATTTCTTCCCAGGTACCAGATACAGGCTTTTGCATTCTAAAATTATGAGGCATAATATTGATGTTTGTTTAGTCTTTAAGTGATTTATTGGTCTTCCCAGTATGTTGCCTTCAAATTACACTCTAATGTAAATAAATTCAAATATTCACTTTTTTAATTAAATGAAATAATTAAAGGGAGAAACTACTGATTTTCTAGGTCATGGTTTTGATTTTTAAATATCTATAATTTAATGAAAAATGGGAGTTTATTCTTAAATAATGTACAGTTTTTAGAGAAAGTTTGAATTGTTGCTTTTATCATTTAGGGTGCTTTGGGCAAAGTTCAAATGGTAACAGAGTTGTTAACCAACCAACTAATTGTTAGTGGCATAAACAATAGGGATACCTTATTTCGTTATTACGAGAGTATAGTTAAGCAGTGCTGGAGTTAACAGAGAAGTCACCACCTTTTACCTCTCTCCCTGGATTCCTGAGCACGCGGGCTTTCTGTCTCTGCTCGCCCCCACATGGTCACAATGGGGCTTCTGCAGCAAGTGCTGTTTTATTCTCTCACACCCACAGGAAAGGCAAGACAAAAGGTTTCTTCGGAGCACTTCTTTTATGCCAGGAAGGGACACCTTTTCAAGAAGCCCCTCCAACAGGCTTCTCGTTAAATTTCACAATGTTAATTTTCACAATGTTAATTTTCCGAAAACTGATGGTATCTACCATTTATGTTTTGAAATCATTAGATACGATGATATTAAACTTGCCCTTGGAACCCTTTTTTAAATGTGAACAACTAATTTGGTTGATATGTCAGAGATAGATTTTTATAGATATAAACTATAATTAACCACCTAACATTAATCTAGTAACAGTAAAGAAAGGAAACATAGGGTCATGCTTAGAACTGGAAGCTTTGAATTCAGATCCTTTCTGATTCTTGGTTTTTTCAATGGTAAAAATAGGATTTATATAAAATCTCACTCATAGAGATGATACGAAGATTAATTAGTTGAAATAATTTTTTAAAAATTACATGTTCAATTAATGGCAGCTGTTCCTACACTTTTACTAGTGAATAAAGGAAATCAAAGAAAATTTCAAAGAAAAGTTCTTATGCATAGGAAATGATAAATGTGGATTCGGTCTCCAATCATTCTAAATTCAGAATCCGTGTTCTCTGGTTTATCGTGTCTTACTTCTCGTAGTGATTTCACTAGTATTTTGTAGACACAGACATTGAATAGATTAATTATAGTTTTATTAAATGACTGGTTATTTAAAGAGAAATAGAAAAACATCCTATATATATAACAAGAATAAGATTCTTAGATTTTGTATATATTTTACTTTACTGTTTAGAAATTGTGATATTAATCCTGCTACAAGTTTGTACTTAAAGCATGTGTATATCACTGAATTTTTTGAAAGGCAGCTTTTGAGGTTATAATAAAAATTACTTTCTCAAACTACAATGGAAAGTTCCAGGAAGATATAATTTGGGAATCAAAACATGATTCTGTATGATATTTATGAGACTTCTTATAACAGTGTTTTGTATTTCTGAGAATAGAATACAGCTTTGTAAATGACTTCTAAACTCTGCGCATGTGTTTGAAAGTTGGCTGGCTCACTTCTACTTTAGATAGTTGGGCTGGGCACATAAAGTTCTTAAGAAGATACCAGATAACATTTGTTTAACTTCTTGCCCCGGAGAAAGAAGCACTGAATAAGTAGGGAAGTGGTTGAGGGAGCCATTGGTTATTGGCAAGAATCCTTTGCAAGATCCAGGATATGTTAAGGTGGAAGAGATGGTTAGTGTTAAGATTAATTTAACATCTCCTTACGGATTTTATTTGTCCTAGGCATTATGCCTGGCATACAAATAAACAAATATTACCTATTATTACTTATATTATTAATGGCAGATAGCTACATATTTTGAAAGACTCGATTTGTTTCTTAGAACTGCTGTAACACGTCACCGCACATTGGGTACTTTGAAACAATAGGAACTTACTTTCTCACAACTCTCAAAGCCAGAAGTCCAACTCATTGTGTGAAGAGGGTTGGTTCCTTCTAGAAGCTCAGAGGGTGAACCTCTTCCCTGCTTCTCTACTGGCTACTAGTAGCTGTTGGCATTTCTTGGTGTTCATTGGCTTGTAGATCCATCACTCCTTTCTCTGCTTCCTTCTCCATATTGTCTTCTCCTATCTGTTTGTCTTCTCTTCTTATTATAAGGATATTTGTTATTGAATATAAGGTCCACCTGATAATCCAAGATGACCCCATATCTTTAACTTGATTACATCTGCAAAGACAAAATTTTTCCCCAATAGAGTCTCATTCACAGGTCCTGGGTAGACATATCTTTTGGAAGTAACTGTTCAACCTATTATAGACTCAAAAAACGTGTTCATGTCAGTTTTGAATTTCTTAGCAAAAGAGACCTAAGCTTTGTATATGGATAAGAATGAGTTGGATCACTTACTGAAAATGCAAATTTCTGAGGCATTTCCCAGAGGTCTGATTGAGGAGCTGTAGGGCCACCTATGTGCCTGTTCAGGAAGCACTAAGGATGTGTCTGATGTAAGTAAGCTTTAGGTACATTCTGAGAAGCATAGTTAATAGAGGACTAATCCTAGGGGAGGCAAAATAAAATAGTAACCTAAAACTTTGCTTTGGTAAAAGGGAAAGCATATCACAGATCCATATGACATTATTATATTTTAATACAAATTTGTTAGGGGTTTAAAAGGTTTTTAATTTTGAAAATGAATTAATCAACCAAAACTTAAGTGAGTATTCATCAAGATAAACAGTTTGGGGAGATGATATTACAAAATCAATTGAAATATTTTTCTTCCAGTTCTTAGCTAGCAAAATAAATCTTGAAAGCATGCAGCTGTAATTGGGAAGTGAGAGGCAGATGCATTAGGGCACAGATTTGAGACCATGTCTACTTTAACTGTCTCCACCGACCCCCTTCTTCACTGTTCTGCTTAGATGCTATGTTAGATGTTTCTCAGGGCCAGCTGTGTACCATAGACACACTGTGTCACCTTCACAGACTTAAAGTTCAAATGATCATAATTAAAGTCATTCAAAGTAACCTTGGAAATTATTTGGTTAGAATAGTTCCAGCTCGTGTGTGAGAGGCAGGCTGTGTGTGTGTGTGTGTGTGTGTGTGTGTGTGTGTGTGTGTGTGTTTGGTCATGTATTTTAAAAGTAACTATTTTTTATTTTTTCTTTAGATGCTCTTTACTGTCAGTGTATTTCTGGGTCTCCCATGTTGCTAATTGAAAATGGGATGATAGTTGCCAACTAACTCCTTGCTTCTCAGACTGTGCTCTGTGACCAGCTGCACTGCCATGACCTGGGAGCTTATTACAGATGAAGAATCTCGGGTCTCATCCAGGAATGCTGAATCAGAATCTGTATTTTAAAAAATTTATTGAGGTATGAATTGACATACAATGTTGTGTTAGTTTCAGGTGTACAACATAGTGATTTGGTATTTGTACCCATTGTGAATTGGTCACCAAAATAAATCCACCTGTTACCTTACAAAGTTAATATGATGTCATTGACGATATGCCCTGTGCTGTGCACTACATCCATGTGACTTACTTATTTAATAACTGGAAGTTTGTACATCTTTTTTTTCACTTCTGAAAAATAAAATGTGCTATTATTTTTTTTTCATTTTTAAATTTAAATTTAGTTAATTAACATACAATGTATTATTAGTTTCAGAGGTAGAGGTCAGGGATTCATCAGTCTTATATAATATCCAATTTTCATTATGTCACATGCCCTGCTTAATGTCCATCACCGAGTTTGAAGTTCGTACATCTTAATTCCCTTGACCCATTTTGCATTCCCCCAAACCTTCTCTCCTCTGGCAACCCCCAGTCTGTTCTCTTTATGAGTCTGGGTTTTGTTTCATTTTGTTGGTTTGTTTGTTTTTTGATTCCACAAGTCAGTGAAATCATGAGAGTATTTGTCTTTCTCTGTCTGACTTATTTCACTTAACATAATGTCCTTAAAGTCCATCCAAGTTGTTGAAAGTAGCACGATTTTATTCTTTTTTATGGCTGAGTTGTATTCCATTATATATATCATGTCTGTCTATCTATCTATGCAGATAGATAGACACACACACACTCCACATCTTTATCCATTCATTTATGGATGGACACTTAGGTTGTTTCTATATCTTGGCTCTTGTAAATAATGCTGCAGTGAACAGAGGGATGCATATATCTCTCTGAATTAGTGTTTTTTTTTTTTTTTCTTCAGATAGATACCAGAAGTGGAATTGCTGGATTGAATGGTAGCTCTATTTTTAATTTTTTGGGGGAACTCCCATACTATTTCCCATGGTGGCTGCACCAGTGTGCATTCCCCACTGACAGTGCACAAGGATTCCTTTTATTCCACATCTTTGCCAACACTTGTTATTTCTTGTCTTTTTGATAATAGCCATTCTGATAGGTGTAAGGTGATAGCCCATTATGGTTTTGATTTTTATTTCCCTGATGGTTAGTGATGTTGAACATTTTTTCGTGTGCCTGTTGGCCATCTGTATGTCTCTTGGAAAAAATTCTGTCTCTATCCTTTATCCATCTTTTTAATCAGTTTGTTTTTTGTTATTGAGTTGTATAATTTCTTTATATATTTTGGATATTAACCTCTTATTGGATTTATTATTTGCAAATATCTTCTCCCATTTAGTAGGTTGGTTTTTTTGTTGTTGTTATTGATGTTTTCCTTCACTGTGCACAAACTTTTTAATTTGATGTATTCCCATTTGTTTATTTTTATTTTTTTTAAATTTTTTTAAAGATTTCACGTATTCATTGGACAGAGACAGACAGAGAGAGGGAACACCAGCAGGGGGAGTGGGAGAGGGAGAAGCAGGCTTCCTGCCGGGCAGGGAGCCTGATGCAGGCGGATCCCAGGACCCTGGGATCATGACTTGAGCCAAAAGCAGACACTTACAGACTGAGCCACCCAGGCGCCCCTCCCGTTCGTTTATTTTTGATTTTGTTTCCCTTGCCTTTGGAGCTGGATCCCCCCTGCCGAAAGAAATTAAGACTAATGTCAAAGAACTTACTGCCTAAGTTTTCTTCTAGAGTTTTATGGTTTCAGATCTAACATTCAAGTCTTTAACCAATTTTGAGTTGATTTTTGTGTATAGCCTTAGGTAGTGGTCTAGTTTCATTCTTTTGCAAGTAACTCTTCAGTTTTCCCAACACCATTTATTGAGATTGTCCTTTCGCCTTTGTATATTTTTGCCTCCTTTGTCATAATTAATTGACGTTATATATGAGGCTTTAATCTTGGGCTCTTTATTCGATTCCATTGATAGTTGTATCTTTTTTTATGCCGATACTGTTTAGTATAGTTTGAAATCAGGGATCATGATACCGCCAGCTTTGTTTTTCTTTCTCAAGATTGTTTTGGCCATTTGGGTCTTAAGTGGTTCCATACAGTTTTTAGAAGTACTTGTTCTACTTCTAGGAAAAATGCCATTGGAGTTTTGATAGGGATTGCATTGAATCTGTAGACTGCTTTGGGTAGTATGAAACTTGGAGCAATATTAATTCTTCCAATCCATGAACATGGAATATTTTTCCATTTATTTGTGTCCTCTTCAATCCCTTTCTCAATGTCTTATAATTTTTAGTGCACAGGTCTTTTACCTCCTTGGCTAAATTTATTCTTAGGCATTTTGTTCTTTTTGATAGGATTGTTTTCTTGAGTTCTCTTTCTGATAGTTTGTTATTTGTGTGTAGAAACACAACATACTTTTGTATATTAATTTTGTATCTTGCAACTTTACTAAATTAGTTCTTTTTTGTGGAGTCTTTAGGACTTTCTATATATAATATCATGTCATCTGCAAATAATGACAGTGTTACTTCTTCGTTTCCAATTTGGATGCCTCTTATCTATTTTTCTTTCCTCATTGCTGTGGCCAGGACTTCCAGTACTATTTTGAATAAAAATGGAGAGTGTGGGCATCATTGCCTTGTTCCTGATCTTCGGGGAAAAGCTGAAAGCTTTTGTATGTTTGATGTCTTGTAAGTATGATGTTAGCTGTGGGTTTGTCATTTATAGCCTTAATATATTGAGGTACATTCCCTCTATACCCACTTTGTTGAGAGTTCTTATCATAAATGGATGTTGAATTTTGTGAAATGCTTTTCTGCATTTTTTGATATGATATGATTTTTATCTTTTATTTTGTTAATGTGGTGTATCAAACTGATCGATTTGTAGATGTTGTATCATCTTTGCATCCCTGGAATAAATCCCACTTGATTGATCATGCTGTATGATCCTTTAAATCTATCATTGATTCATTTTGCTAATATTTTGTTGAGGATTTTTGTATCTGTATTCATCAGGGATATTGGCCTGATATTTTTTTGTGATGTCTTTGTCTGGTTTTGGTATCAGAGTAATGCTAGCCTCATAAAATGTGTTTGGAAGATTTTCCTCCTTCTCATTTTTTTGGGAACAGTTTGAGAAGGGTAAGTATTAAATCATCTTTGAATGTCTGGTAGAATTTACCAGTGAAGACATTTGGTTCTGGACCAGGGTTTTCAGTTACTGATTCAATTTCCTTACTGGTAATTGGTCTGTTCACATTCTCTATTTCTTCATGATTCAGTCTTAAAGATTGTAAATTTCTAGGAATTTATCCATTTCTCCTTGGTTGTCTAGTTTGTTGGCATATAATTGTTCATAGTAGTCTTTTAATGATCCTTTGTATTTCTGCGATATCAGTTATGGGTTCTCTTTAATTTCTGTTTTTATTTATTTGAACCCTCTCTTGTCTTGGTGAATCTAGCTAAAAGTTTGTCAGTTTTATTTATCTTTTCAAAGAATCATCTCTCAGTTTCATTGATCTTTTCTATTGTCTTGTTAGTCCCTATTTCATTTATTTCCATTCTGATCTTTATTTCCTTCATTGTCTGTCTTTGGGCATTGTATGTTCTTCTTTTTCTAATTCCTTTAGGTGTAAAGTTAAATTGTTTGTTTGAGATTTCTCGTTTCCACAGAATCTGTATTTTAACAGAATTTCCCAAGGGATTCCTGTGCTCATTAAAGTTTGAGAAGCTGAACAAACTTATGTAATGCTTCAAACAGATCAGCAGTTGCTTTGAATATAGGAGACATTCCTTGTAACTGTCTTAAGGTAAACTTTCCCATGAGGTTTCCAGAATTCAAACTGTTGAAGTAATGTTGAGTTACTCAAGGCTCCTGTACTAACCTTGCCTTAAGAAATCTATAAAAACTGAGATAAAATTATATTTTATGGAGGACAAATACATACATTACAGTTTTGGAAGTACTTGAAATATCAAGATATGATCCTTAGCAGTGTGCAGCTAGTCGCCTAGCAAGATTTATATATATATGAAGTCCTGAGTCATATGTCACATTGCTAGGAATAAATTAGAGCTATTATTGAATGATGGAATGCAGCTGTAGTGTTTTACTACAGTATAAAGATAGATTCTTTTTCAGAATTTTCCAAACATTTTGTCTTTAATATCGTGTATGTTTGTTAAAGATTAGTATAAGCCAGAACGATCACCAGTGCTTATCTTAAAGTCAGTTTTACATAGCAAGTCATGTACAATATTTTATTTCTTCTTTAATATAAGGTATATCCATGAAATTTTATAACATGTAAAATACACACTGTAAACTCTGTTAAAAATTAATATAAGTGAAAACTGAGGCAGAATACAAAGAAAGTTGAGCAACTGACCAAAAAATAGTTAAACTTTAGGACATAAAATTGTCATTTTAAATTTTTTGGGAAAGATGTTTTCTTTAGTTATTGGTACTAGGCCAGCAGGCTAAACATTGATGAAAAACTAGATTTTCTATACCTCCTATAATACCCTAAAATAATTTGTCAATCAGTATTTCTAAACATTGCTTTTATTATCGCTTGTAAAGAGCCTTTTAAGATATATATTTTTTTAAATTCACCCTTCCTCCCTGAAATTTTGATAACACAGACACAATCTCTCTATGTACTGATGAGAATGCATGTTCAAGAATCTAGAAAGAGGAAAGTTTTAAATGTAACAAAATAATGAAAGATTAAATAAGAACTCAAGTGAATATAGGATGATTAATTCCTGATCAAAGGAAAATAATAAAAGATAAAATGTGCAATTCATATATTGACATATTAAACTATATATTTAATAAACTTCTGAAGTATAAAAATAATCATAAACAGAAACTTAAAATTATGTCTGTTTATATCCATCTTGACAAATAGGAAGTTAACAGTGGTTACTTAATGAATTTATGCATTTAAAAATTTTCATCCACTCATTTTGTATAGTGAGCATTACTGTCATAACCAGAAAACATTTCAGATTTACAGCTTTTTACAGAATACTCATGATCATGTTATTTAATCCACGTACCTATCTCACAGGGATTTTACTATAATTTCCACTTGATATTTGGGAATATATGGTTTGAAGCAGTTACCCAAGCTCCAGCATTTACAGTTAGTAAATGTTAGAGCTTGAATTTGAGCCCAGTAATCTCTAACTTTAAAGTGTTTGAAATTTCTATAATAGACGAGTTTTCTCTAAGTTACTTTTTAGAGCTTAGGCCATCATCTGGGATTTCCAGACATATCAATCACGGTTTTGAAATTGTTTTGCTTCCATTGTGGATGTGGTTTGATTGACCATTAGGAGGGATGTGTGCACGGATGGGTTGGCATTCGGAGTTCTGAGTCCCTCTGGAATTGACATTTAGAAAGAGTTAAGTCTCTTAGCCACATAAAATGTTAATTAGAAAAGTATATAGCTCTCTAATGAGTTTCTATTATATATAAAGTCAATAACCTATTTTCGAAAAAACTATAATCGCCTCGGTGGTTACTTATGTTTTTCTAACTGATTCTTCTCTATCTTCTCTCCCTTGTCTGTCCAATACTTAAGTCTGTAATAAAACATCTCAAATTCTCATTGTACTTAGCTTTATTTTTAATGCTTCTGGTCTTTGTACTCCTCACAAGCAACTATTTTATAAAATAGTGGTGATTATTCTTGGACAGTAAGTCAGAGTTTACTTCATATACCGAGTTAATGTCAACTTTAATTAATGATTCTTTACAAACATAACTAATGCCCTTTTTTCTATACTTGGATTGAAACATTTTGATTTTAACTCTCTGTAAATTCCTTGAATTGTCTCAAAGAGAGAAAAAAATATTTAGAGCCTTTTCTGTTTTGTCCACTTGCAGGGAAATGGAGAGAAGGGTGGGATCTCACCACTAATAGAGAATGCCCGGCATTCTTTTTTGTTTTTCTTTTATTGTCGACTTTTTATCTTGCCCACTGACAAAACAATTATGAAAATTTTATGTGTAAAAATATGTTTTACATCATAAAGTAGAATGAAATAATCTTGGATTAAAGGACAGTTCTCTCAAGAAATTTTCTATGAGAAATTCTTCATAACCTTATACCAACAGAACAGAAATTTTACTTCTCATATTGTGCAACACCAGGCTTAAATATTCAACTTATTTGAATTCTTACAGTGTGCTCTTTTTTTTTTTTTTGATCCTTTTCTCAATCTGGGGACCTACATTCCCTTCCATACCTTTGTTTTATTATAGTTATTATGAAAAATCCAGAGTCACAAAAGTATGTTGGTGTAAATTGAAGCAGCAGTCAATACAACTTCACTTAATTGAGACATTCTGGCAATAGCGAGATAAGTTGAAGAACAGTGGCCTCCACTGCTCCTTTAATTTTCCCATAATTTCCCTGATATTCTGGGAAGAAAGTGGGTGCTGGCAAATCAGATTAACTATAAAGAAGTGGGCTGAACTTTATTCAACTTAGGTACAGGGATACACAACTTAGTTCCTGGAGTGTGAGGTAGAGCTGTCAGTAGTTCATCTAAGAATGACGACGTAGAGTCATAGACTGGCTCTTGTTTGTTGGCTCACTTGGAAAACAGTGGTGCAAGCACATTTGCCTGGGTGATGTTGAATCTATTTAAGATAGCTACTCTTGCTATCTTAGCTACAATTGTATACATTGTATACATGCAACTTGCCAAGTACAGATCATTTCTTATCTCATCATTAGAACAATTTAGGGAATATGGCTACCATCATGGGAATTTTTTAGGTTATTTCCTGGAATCATCATGGTAAAAAGTAATGAAGTGAGTCTCTTTAAAGCTATTTACTATTTTCATTCAAAAACATATTTAGTGACTCATCACTATATGAAATGACACGTAAGAACTCAAAAGCTAGATATGTATTCAATAAAGACTTGATATTCTTTCTTCTAAGGTATTTGAGCATGTAAAATTGCATATTGATAATGTTTTCTAGTAACAGTGTCAGCATAATTTCCTAATTATATATTAGAAAAACACATTAAAATCAGACTTGGTTACAGATAACCTCCTACATAGATAAATGTATCAAGATTAAGTGGAAATGGACTCAAATGAGGAAGTATTCCAATACAAAGGAAATTTTGTCTTTCCTCAGAATTTTGTTGTGCATGTGTGCATGTATGTATGTGTGCATGTATGTACTTGTACCTTTATCTTTTCCACTTTGTTACTACATCCTGCCACTTAGTTTGTTATCTTTATAAAACAGATAAAGTTGATAAAACTGATGAAAATTTGTCTCAAAAATTGCAAAAAAATGACACTATCTGCATGGCTAAATATTTACCTCTTTCTTTTTTAAATTTAGAATTTTAAAATTGGTAAATATAATGTAAGAAACATTCCAAAATATGTATGCATTTTGAATACAGGCACAACTAAATTCTAATTTGTGATTTTGTTTTCTGGGACTCATTTGAAGCTAAGTAGCTCAAGAATGCAAATTGGAAATATGGAGATTTGGCTTCTAGTCTCTCATGAGCTATGTGACATCATGAGTCACTTAAACTGTCTGGGCTTTAGTTTCCAAGGTATAAAATAAGATATTATTGAGCTCTAACATACTTGGTAATTCTGTCAGTCTATGAAGTAGAAGTAAACCAGAGCCAGATGACTCAGGCAATGACGTCGGAATCAGGTGACACATTAGTGGAAATACAGGAGACAAAGATGGTTTTGTGGAGTTTGATTCTACAGGTCAACAATAGAGCCAGCAAGGAGCCAATTATTCAAGCCTTAAAATTAAAAGTCTCTTTCAGCAAGAAGTAAGAATGAATATGCAATCAGAAAACAGTTTGTCAGAAATCAGAGCAAGGGGCGCCTGGGTGGTGCAGTCCTTAAGCGTCTGCCTTCGGCTCAGGGCGTGATGCTGGCATTCTGGGATCAAGCCCCACATTAGGCTTCTCTGCTAGGAGCCTGCTTCTTCCTCTCCCACTCCCCCTGCTTGTGTTCCCTTTCTCGCTGGCTCTCTCTGTCAAAATAAATAAATAAAATCTTTAAAAAAAAAAAAAGAAATCAGAGCAAAAATGTTAGAAAGCCATAGAGATGCCATATTGAGAGGAAGAATGTCATACGTCCATGCCTACTATGCAGCGAACGTTAATATCATTTTTGCCTCTCATTTGCCATGAGCAGAAAAGAATTCCCCCAATATTTGAATAAATTACCTGAATTGTGAAGGTTAAGTAATTTGCCCAGTATCATGTTAAATTATAACTTGGACCTTGGCCATGTTCTCATACTACTGCTGACTACTTATAGCCATCATGGCCAAGTCTCGTTGGACCCTGGAGTTCTAGGCCTGGTTTAAAAGTACAGATTGCTAGGCATCATCTTGGACCATTGGCATCAAAACTCTGGCATGCAGCTGTGGAATTTGTTTTGCTAGAGAGTTCTCCAAAAAACTTTGCTGCCAGCCTTGTTTGAAAAAGATGGTGGTCCAAAGTCCATGCAGGAACAAGGCCTGAAGAGTAGTAGCTAGAGTCTGTAATATGTGATTACTCAGGCAGTTTGCGACCACAATTTCTGAAGTTTTACTTCCTATGAATATTCTAATTCTATCTTAAACCCTATAGCCCTTCCTCCTCCAACTATTTTACTACACTGAATTCGTTGGTGAGTGTTCAAATCCAAAAATAAAATAAAAAAAAAATCCTGTTCCCTTTTCTTTCTTTTTTGGAAGAAAGTCTCCTAAATTATAGTATAAAATAGTTAAGTTTCTAACTATAATCACATTTATTGAAATAAATGAAATGTAAACCCCACATGAGTCAGTTTCTTGTTTGTTCATGGATTTGAAGCTTCCTGCTAATTGACACTTTCAGAAGTCTTGGTACCACCCATTTAAAGATAGAGCCCATTGAAAATGCATTTTTAAAAGAGCTATTTGCAACTGGAAAATAGGGATGTTGAGAATAACAGATCTATCCAAGAAAATACACTTGAGCTAGCTGAGAATTTTTTTTTTTTTTCCCTAGGAGAGCACAACATTTTATATGCATGTTAAAACTATACTCTCTGGTGGAAAAGTTCTATTGACTGGCTTAGTGCAATAGCGTGCAGCTTTTTTGATCCTCTCTATATGTTAATTGGTCATTCCTTAAAAATTTTTTTTTTTTTTTTAGTTTTGATGAAATCAAATATGTATGATGCTGATTTGGTGGCTACAAAATGAGAAAGCAGTGACTTTTTCCGTTACTAATATTTTGAATAATGGGGCTATTTTCTTTAAGAGTATGATTATAAGTGGCTACACATTTGAAAAACTATTTTTATACTATATCCATTTTGGTTTTCATGCTTTCTAGTTGCCGTATTACTTTCGGTGCCAAAAGCAGTTCTAAGAGAATAGAAGGAATGACAACTGAAACAGTATTAAATAAGCTTATTTAAATGTCAATAATTCAATAATTGAGGCCACATTTATTCAGCATAAAAACTGATAATGTAATAAGTTATCAATGAAGAAGTAAGTAGATACATCCTGAATTTTGTCATTCAATAATGATGTAGGCAAAATCAGAGGCTAAAAATAGGTAGGGAAAAGTATAAGAAACAGAAAGAACGAAAACTACTTAAAATAAGCAAAATTGGGAAAAAGTGCTTATCGTATGGGTCAGGTACCTGCAGTGAGTATGGAGATTTTGGAGGAAACTTTTCAGTTTACAAAGGTGTGTGCCAAATTCAAGGCACCCCAGGGGTTGCTAAGACACTCAGGGTTTAGCAGCAGGAGGAAGACATTGCCCCTCTGAGCTCACAGTAAAGAGAAGTCCTACTGGAGCCCACTGAGAGCTGTGGTGGTGGAAGGGAGCCCCTTGTGCTGGAAACCATTGCCATAATGATACGGAGCCAGGCCAGAGTAGCATAGAAGCAAAGAGCAAGCAGAATCCTGCCTTAGCCTTCCATGGGCAAATTCAGCTGCAAACCACCAACTGGAGTTCTTAATGTCTTGAATTTGCATATAACTTTCAGTGTCACACTCTGCAGATTCACAGCTGATTGCTTATAGCTTTCAGCCTCTCTTCCATCCGCAGTGGTTTTTTTTTTTTTTTTTTTTCATCTGCATGTGAAAAACCTACTTTATGTTTCCCTCCTTTACTTGGGTCAGAATCTTTGCTGAGATTCTGTATTCCAGGTCCTCCCCTGCCTCCCTGTAGGGGGGCTCTCCTACCGGAGCCTTTGGTTTCCCAGAAATTGTGATCCTTGGTTCTTATTTCTCTTGGCACTCTCTGGATTCTGTTACAAGCTGACAGAAGAGCTGGTTGATGTGATCTTCTTTTTAGCCACTTAGCTGTCAGAGGAGTGTTGTGGGAGTGGTTGGATCCTTGGGCAATTAAACTTAGGAAAAGAACTATATGAATTAGAAATTGTCCTACTACTCCTTTAGCCCCACAGTCTTCACAGTGCTTTGGCCGCTTTGGAAAGAAGTCCCCTTGGAGAAAAGCCCCGGGGCTTATGGACCTTGTATTTTGTGAGCTGCTAATACATTTTTCTACTTTCCCTGCTGCTGTTGATGCCTCCCTGTGCAATGACTCATCATTTACTGTTCCCTGTTTTCCTTCCTCTCGTCCTCCATGTGCTATGCCGGAAACCTGCAGATTGCCTGTCCTCTTAGACTCCTTACTGTGACAGGCTTCTCTTATTATTATGAAATGATGTCCAAAAGAAAATGGCACTGGTAGGGCTGTGAACTTCCTCTTCCTTGTTACCATGGGCTCCTAAAAAGTCTGTTGATTTAATAGTAGCTCTAAAATGGGCACTAGGAAGTGAACTCATGAACTCCTGACACCTTGAACCCTTACATCAACATCCAAAGCTGGAGCCTAGCCCTCCTCTCTTGAGTATGGGCTGGGTATAGTGACTTGCTTCTAATAAATAGAATGAGGCAGAAGTGATAGTGTGTGATTTTTGTGTTTAGGTCACTAAAGACATTGTAGCTTCAGTCTTTCTCTTTCTCATCTTGGATCACTCACTCTGGGGTAAGCCAGCTGCCCTGCTATGAGAATGCTCAAGCAGGCCTATGGAGAGGTCCTTGTAGCAAGTGACAAGCCTTCTGTCACAGCAGCAAGGAACCGAGGCTGTCTTTCAGTGGCCATGTGAGCAAGCCTTCTTGGAAGCAGAACTTCCAGTCCAGTCAAGCCTTCAAATGACAATGTCCTTGGCTAACGTCTTAACTGCAGTCTCATGAGAGACCATGAACCAGAACCACTTAGCTCAACGACTCCCAAATTCTTGGTACCCACAAAAGTTGTGAGATAATAAATGTCAGTCGTTTCAAACTAGGGAAACTGGGACAATTAGTGTTACATTGCATATATTTTTTGTTCTGTTTTCTCAGAATTTACTACTCCCCTTGTCATTTCATGACCCTCTCTCAGTAGAGAGTTTTTGCTCATTTCCCAGGATCTTCTTCCTGGAAAAGAAGTTTGGTTCAAATTTCACCATATTCCTCAAAGTTATTAGTGTGGATTTAACACAGTTTCTATATTTTAAGATGATGAAATTTTCTCTCTAATTCCCTTTCTTTTTACATTTGTTTCTAAAAGGAAAAATGTATAGTCTGTGGTTTTGAGCCTTATTACTTCTTTATATTCTATGCTAATGCTTGATATCCAACTTTTAAAATGTTTCCTAAATTAAGTAATTAATAAACTTGCACTTTAAAGTCTTAATCTTGTAAATAAACAAAACAAAAATTTCCTGTCTCCTTCTGTAGGTCTTTTAAGATCTTGGGAAGGTCTATGACCTTTGCCGTTCACTCTCATACCTGTGATTCAGCCACAGAGACGCACTTGTTTCCCTCCGAGGCCTTGGCATTATACACCTGCTCCTGGTGCCTCTTTGGCCTGGAAGGTCCTCTCAGCTTAACATGTGCTCTTTTAAAACTCAGCTCAAGGGTCGTCTTCTTTATCTACTCATCTTGTCATTTCCCATCCTCTTATTCTTCTGGACCTCAGCCTTATCCATGTGTGCTTCATGAGAATGCCTGTAACATTTTGTTTTTATTTGCCCATGTGTCTGTCTCTTCTTGTCAGTGCGTCAGGGCAAGGAATGAGGTCTGATCCATAGTTCTGTCCTCAGCTCTGTCATGCACCCCATGACCCATGGTAAGTACTTCCTGGTTCTTTTCGTATTTTAATTGTGCGTCTTTGTGTTCTTCCTTCTAAGGCGCTCACAGAATTTGCTCCACGATATCATTCTGTACTTTTATTTGGTCATCTGTAAGAGTCTCGGAATTAGAGCCTTATGCTTTCAAGGTACATCCCGGGTGATAAGTTTGTATCATGCAAGAGACATAATATTTCAATTAATGCATTTTAGCATAATTAATCTCAATACTTAAGGTTCACACTTTAAAACTTTTCAGTGCAAAATGTATATAACCAAACAGAGTAAAGACTGTTCCCCTGGGGCTCCTGGGTGGCTCAGTCATTAAGCGTCTGCCTTTGGCTCAGGTCGTGATCCCAGGGTCCTGGGATCGAGCCCCGCATTGGGCTCCCTGCTCAGCGGGAAGCCTGCTTCTCCCTCTCCCACTCCCCCTGCTTGTGTTCCCTCCCTTGCTGTCTCTCTCTCTCTCTGTGTCAAATAAATACATACATAAAATCTTAAAAGAAAATAAAGACTGTTCCCCTCCATGAAATATTATGTATGAGTAAAAATAGTTTCTCTTGAAGGAAATTCTTACAACCTTTCCTAGTCTTTGGGAACTTTTCTTTAGCTTTTCTACATGAGATCTCGGTATTCTGGCTTTTCTCTTACCTCAAACTCCCCCCTTCTACTCTACTCACCCACCCTTCCCTCTTCCTACTCCCTGCCAAGCATTCAGTATTCTTGTTCTTATAGTCAGAAGCTTGTGAAGTCCTTTTTTACTCTGCCTATATTCATTAATTTATTATATGTGTGAAGTGTGTGCTCAGATTTTACTATATAGTACGTACAATAGTTTGTGTGCTCTACAAAAGGAGACTTTTGGAGAAGCTAGGATGTAGATAGATAACTAGAGTGAGACACAGGTAACACCATCTTGGCCCCCTCAGTGTTGGCTCTGGGAACTTGGATTGTTACTGTGGATTCTACATGTTGTTTTTTATTCTGAATTCTGACCTGCTGCCAGGACTGACTCATCTCCCTTCCATCTTAGATCTTGATTCATCTTAGATATTAACTGTAATCTCTCTGACTTTACTTATAATGGTTGGACTGGTGTGTTGGTCTCTTTTCCAGCTTTAGCTGTTGCTTGTGTCATAACTAATTTCTGAGGAGGATATATATTCACTCACATATTTTATAATTGCATATTTATTTGTAGCATTTATCTAACACTTCTATTTAAAATGTTTATAATTTCAGTTCCTCACAGCTTGAGGTTATTATGCTCTAAAATGATGAAATTATCAGTGCAGAATATTGACAATTTCAATGTGACAACTTCTCGATAACTAGTTTAATAGGAAGAAAAATTTAAAATTTCACATGTGCACGTTCATGCACACACTTCCCAACAAACACACGAGGGACTGAATAAATTAGACTAATCTTTACTGAGAAGAATTAGCAAATCTCAAAAACCTACACAAACATTTGCTTGAAGGCATCCGAAAACTAGCATGTAAATAATTATAGGGCCAAAGTCCAAGAGGAAAACGAAACCCATAATGATAAGCTTGGCTTAGAGTGACTTTTCCTCTGAGTGTCCAGATTCTGGAAGAGGCAGTTGAGAGGCAGCGATTTTGACAGATTCACAGTGGTAGGGGAACAAAAGTTGGAAGTTAGGACTTGCCAAAGCAGGCATTTAGACTCCAAATACTCTAGGGATAAGCTTATAGTAGAAAAAAAAAAAAAAACCTATCTCTCATAAGGTTCTAAACCTTCGTTGTAAATCCCCCGTTGGATAATCTCAATTTCTGATTATATCAAGGTGATATGGGCTTCCTAATATTCCCAGCAAACTCCCATAATCAAAATAAAGTATTCTTGGCAGAAAGACAGTGTTATCTGAGGCTTCAAATTATGTATTTAATTTTCCATATGACATATCTGGCACTCAAACAAAAACACAGGATGGAACACCAAAGAAACAGAATCACAGAACTTTTAGATAATGAAAATATCAAACACAAGCTTATGAAAAAATGATGTGTCATAATTTTCAGGGAAAGGAAAGGCAAGATTCAGATTCTAGGCAGAGGCATAAGAAATGTAAAAAGGAAACCGAGAGATTTTATTTTATTTCATTTCCATTTATTTATTTATTTTTAATTCATTCATACATACAAATAGGAAATTTTAGACTGAAAAATAAAATAACCAAATGAAGACTATGATGGATTAACAGCAGACTTAATGAAGCTGAAGGGCTTAGTAAATTGTAATGCCCGTCAAAACAAAATATCCAGAGAGATAAAAGGGTAGGAAATATATAAAAGAGTGATGAGAAAAATTAGCAAGTCTAGTAGGAATCTCAGAAGGAGAGAGCAGAGAGAAGGAGCAGAAACAATACACGAAAGAACAAGAGTTGAGAAATTTTGACAAAGGGTGAGAGATATCAGACTACAAATGAACCCCAAGTGGAATAAATAAAAAGAAAATCATATCTAGCCTATCACAGTAAAAATGGTGAAAACCAAAGACAGAGAAAAAAAATCCTAAAAGCAGTCAAGGGAGAAACCATTTAGAACGTTTAAGGGGGCAGTGATAAAATCAGCAGTTAGCCAGCTGTCCACAGAAAAAAATAGAAACCAGTAGACGATGAAATGTTAATGGAATAAGTGAAAATAACTATAAACCTAGAATTCTATACACATCAAAAATATCCTTCAAGGTGAAACATAACCATATTTTTTAGACAAGAGACATTGTCATCAGTATACGTAACACTAAAAATAGGACTGTTCTTTAGGCAGAAAGAAAAATGATCACCTATAGAAACTAAGAAATGTAGGAAGGACTGGGGAACCATAAAAAACCCTAAATATATGGATAAATTTAAAATAATACTTTGCAGAAAAATGTTATAGCAGGCCTGATACCGCAATGCTGAGAGACTTCTGCTTCCAAGACTGGCCTTTGGCTGGCCTCTGGGAACTTGGCTGGTCAACAGTTCCCTACACTGATATAAAACTTTCTGAAATTATAACGGTTCACTATTCCTAGGATGTTTGTACAAATCACAAGTTTATGCTGACTATCTCATTTCTTTATGGGAGCTTGGGATTTTGGCACAAGCTTAGCAGAAGGTGTCTATGTGACCAGCTCCTGATAAACCAATCAAAACAGCCCCAGTACACACCTTAGGCATGGAATCTCTAGTGGCTTTCCCTGAGTAGACAGTGCATACATATGGCTGTATTTTTATTGTTGAGGGAAAAGTACGCTCTATACAAGCTCTTATGGGAGGGAGAAGTGTCTCAGGAAATCTGTATGTGAATTCCTTCAGACTCTGCCTGCTTCTTTCCCATTATAATCCAGCTCCATGTACTTACTACATAGACTTCATTAATTTTTGCTATGATTACAACTATATGCTGAGTCTTACGAGTGCTTTTAATGAATCTCCGTGTGTAAGGGTGATCCTAGGGGCTCCTGACACAAAGACCGTCTGTTACAATAATAGTGAAAATACCTTGTGGGGTTTAGAACATATAAAGTATGAAAATATACAATAGGAGCATCTAAGAAATGAGTCAAATGACATATAAGCATTCTGAGGTCCTTTTACTATTTAGAAAAAGGTAAGGTTGTAATTCAGGTTAGACTTTTCCAGGTTGAGAATGCCTAATTGAAGCTCTAGGATAACCACTAAAAGGGCAATAAAAGAATGAATAACTACCAAGAAAATATACAGCAAATGGCATGGTAAAAAATAATCAATCAAAAATGTCAAGTATGAAAGGAAAGAGAACATAAAAAAGGCAGGGCGAGTAGCAAATAATAAGTCGACTAAATTCACATATCTCTTTAAGAGCGTTAAAGGTAAATCTATTAAGTGCTCAAAATAAAAGTCAAGGGTGTGAGACTGGAAAGAAACTCCTAATTATATGGTGCTTATAAGAGACAACCTAAAATGAAAGAATTTAGAAAAATTGACAAGTAAAAAGGATAGAAAAAATATATAATGCAAACACCTAAAAATGAATAAAACTAATGAAAATATAAAGCACACCAACCCATCATAGTTATGACATTATGAATATTTGAAAAGTCTTTGAGGCATAAAGCATTACTAAAACCAAAAAGGAGCATTGTATAGTGATTAAGTTTCAGTTTACTACGAAGAAGTAACAGTGTTGGATTTGTAGACACTCATTGGCATAGTTTTAAAAAATATAAGACTGAAATAACCTATTGAAGAGAAAGATAAAAACAAATTAGTAAGAATGCAGTAAACTTAAATGATGTGATTAACAATTTGGAAAGATATACCTGAGACACTGCTCACACTTTATAATACAGTGTTCATTTAAAGTACACACAGGCATTTATAAAATATGACAATATTCTGGGCTCTTCTGTGAGTTTGAACAAAATTAAAAAGATTATTTTCTGTTCACTAAAGAATGAAATTAGAGTAAATAATACCATGGTAGCATAAAGGTCCCTTATGTGTGGAAATTAAAATATACTTTTAGATAAAGGAAAACCGAGTAAGCATTAGAACGTATTTTGAATGGAATAATGAAGAAGAGGAGAGATCAAATATTTGGGGTGCAGAGGGACATTTAGAGTAATAAATGAATTTCTTCCAAGTAAAGAAAAATGGAAAATCAATGAATTTGGTGTCCATCTCAAATAAAGTAGAAGAAGGGAAGTAACGGTAACAACAGAAAAAATAAAAAGCAGAATAGAAAGTACCAAAGTGACGAGCTAGTTATTTGAAAAGTCTAATAAAATAACACCTTCCCTTCCCCCAGCTAGACTGAGCAGAAAGACAAGAAATTAAACAATTTTACTCAGGAGAGAAATAGGGAATATACACACATATGGTCATAATACACAATAACTAGGTAGTGTTTTCAGTAATATAAATTTGATTTTCCACCAGAAAATCATGTAATACAGTTTCTCGCTGTAAGAAACTGAAGAAGGGAAAAATCACAGGATCATCTCTATATGTACCGAAGTGCATTTGATAATATTTGACACCTGTTTACGATTAAAATAGTGTCTACAAATAGAAAGGGATTTGATAAAGGTAGCTAGAGAAAACCTTATGGTTAACATCATACATAATAATAAAATGTTGATAATGTTTCTCTTACATTGGAAAGGCTACAGTGATGTCCAAAACCATCACTTTTTTTCAAATGTTATCGGATAGATTAGTGCAATAGGGCAGACAAAAGAAGTAAAACTATATAATTGTAAAGGAAAAAACAAGACTGTTGTTATTCAGTGATACTATTTTTTAAATTCCATAATAATTTACATATTTGAACTATTAGTAAGTGAATTTCACCAAAGCTAGGGACATAAAGTCAATGTTAAAACATCATTTCAATATACCAACAATAAAATAAAGTTTACTAACAGTATGAACTCCAATTGAAATATACTACTAATAAAATGAAATTCCGAAGAGAGATACTATTCATAATAGCATCAACAATATCAAATACCTAAGATGAATAAAACCGCTACAACAGGATAGTGAACTATTATAGAGAAAGGAAAGAGATTTATAAACTTAAAGATGTTTTTATGAACTGTTTTTATAAAGATTTATAAACTGTCAGATTTTTTTTTTGATAGAAATTAAAATGCTGGTTCCAAAATTAATGTGTAAATGAAAGGGACAAGAATAGGGAAGATAGCTGAGATCCTTTTGAAGAAGGATTTGGGAGGACTTACACTTTCTGATATCAAGACTTTTTATAAAGATACAGTCCATACTATAGGGTACTACTGGTGTCCAATGGGCTGGAAAACAGAGTGCAGAGACATATCCATAAACACACAAAAACTTAAGATTTTTTTTTTTATTTTAGTAAAAGTTGCTGATTCAGTTGGACAATCCAGAGGGGAAAATGAAGCTGGACCCTTATACCATCCACATGAAGAAAAATCAGTTTTATGTAAAATATTGTTTTAAATGTAAAAAGTAAAATATTTATGAATATTTTCATAACTTTGAATTAAGGAATAATTTCTTAAGCAAGACAGAAACCATTAACCATGCAAGAGAAGGCTGAAAATTTGGAGTACATTAAAACTAAGGACTTCTGTTAGTCAAGATTTTAATAGAGAATGAGAGGTAAGTCACAGATAGAAGAAGATATTTCAACCCATATATTTTAAAAAGGGTAAGAAAGAAAAAGAAAAAAAAAGGCAAGAAACTTGAGCAGGCAGTCTACAAAGATGAATATCCAAATGGCCAATAAACCTTTAAAAGTTGTTCGCCTTCAAAAGACTGACAATAGTAAATTTTGGCAAAGATGGTGAATTCTCATATTGTACTGGTGGGAATGTAAATTAGACAATCACTTTGGAAACAAGTTTACTAATATTGAACATACGCGTACTTTAACCCTACAATTCTGCCTGTGAGTACATACCCAATAGCAATGCGTATACTTGAAAACTAAGAGCGCTGTAGGTGAATGTTCATAACAAGGTGTTTGTGGTAGTCATACAGTAGAGACAGTCAAATGTCCATCAATGCTACAATGAATGATACAATGTACTCATATCATGAAACAGGTGTAGCAATGAGTATGAATGAATGCAGTTACCCTTGAAAACATGGGTGAATCTTACAATTATCATGTTGAGTGGAAGGAACTTTTGACTATGGTATGATTCTATCAATATGAAGTTTAAAATATGCAATAACATTAATGTATAGTATTTGAATCAGAATAATAGTTATGTTTGGGGCAGAAAGAGGGGTTGTAATAAGAAGGGACACATCTGGAGGGGGCGCCTGGGTGGCACAGCGGTTAAGCATCTGCCTTCGGCTCAGGGCGTGATCCCGGCGTTATGGGATCGAGCCCCACATCGGGCTCCTCCGCTGTGAGCCTGTTTCTTCCTCTCCCACTCCCCCTGCTTGTGTTCCCTCTCTCGCTTGGCTGTCTCTGTCTCTGTCGAATAAATAAATAAAATCTTTAAAAAAAAAAAAAGAAAAAAAAAAAAAGAAGGGACACATCTGGGGATGCTGGTAACACTCTTTCCATTAGTGCTTATGCTGTGCTGTACACTATTTGTGTATGTGTTACAGATATGTTTCTTTTGAGAGAGAAAGAGGGAGAGAGCATGCACACCTGAGTGAGGCAGGGAGGGGCAAGGGGAGGGAGAGAGAGAGAACCTTAAGCGGGCTGCATGCCCAGCATGCAGCTTGATGACATGGGAGCTCGAACTCACAACCCTGAGATCACAACTTGAGCTGAAACCGAAAGTTGGAAGCTTAACTGACTGAGTCACTGGGTGCCCCTGTGTATGTTATATTTTTAAAAGTTGAAGAGACTACATACGGAATTCAGAGTTGAGCTCTGTCTATTGATTTCTATCTACATTTTGAGATCATTTTTTCTTTTAAATATTACTTTTAATATTATTTTATTTAAAGATTACTTTGTCATATTAATATGTTAGAACATGGAAACCTGAAGTAAATTTTGAAAAAAAAAGTTATATTCTTAAAAAAAAATCTTATCCAAGATTGTCTGCTTCTATGGTCTTTCCTTCAAGCTTAAATTAATTGGCGATTTCTGTTTTATTGTTCTATTTTTTTATTTTTTAAAGATTTTATTTATTCATTTGAGAGAGAGAGAGACAGCCAGCAAGAGAGGGAACACAAGCAGGGGAAGCGGGAGAGGAAGAAGCAGGCTCCCAGCGGAGGAGCCTGATGTGGGGCTCGATCCCAGAACACGGGGATCACGCCCTGAGCCTAAGGCAGACACTTAACTACTGAGCCACTAAGGCGCCCCCGATTTCTGTTTTAAATGTGATAGACAAACTGTTTCCTGGCTTCCAGTAAAGCCCAGTCTTATCAGTTTTATTTAGATAATATGAATTTTGATTAGTATGGTGTTTTTAAAGATTTTTTTTTTTTTTAGAGAGAGAGAGAGCACGCGAGCAGGGGGAGGGGCAGAGAGAGGGAGAGAGAATCTCAAGTAGACTCTGTGCTGAGCACGGGAGCTTGACGATGAATCCTGAGATTATGACCTGAGCTAAAATCAAGAGTCGGACATGCTTAACCGACTGAGCCATCCAGGCACTCCTAGTTTGGTATTTTTAAATGGAAATATTTGGAAGTTATATAACCTTACAAACAAAAATGGAAATTAATTTAGGTATATTAGTTATGTTGGAAGAAACTCTGATAGCAACCAAACTCAAAATTAGTGTCCCTAATAGTGACATGCTGAAATCATGGAGGTCCCAGAAATTTCTAATATGTTTCAATAGAATTTGCACATGAAATTTGATTTTCCAAGCTGCTGCAATCATGTCTAATTTACTGGTAACTCAGTGTTATACTAAACAACTCACTTCAATTTCTTGTCTTCCTTGATATTTTAGGATGGTCTGTTGATGTGTTCGTAACTAAAAAGGTTGGCAATTAACATTTTAGGCCACTTATAATGTTTTTTAGTATATGTGCTGCCGAAGCGAGCACAAACTTATAATGTTTTTTGAAAGTGAAATGAGTTATTTACAAATAGATCTTGCTTCAGGGTCATTTAATACGCAAAGTATAAATATACAACTAAATGGAGGATTATTTTTTTAATGTCTTCTTGTAAGCAGTAGAGTTTCTTAGCATCCGCTTTAAATGTCTAATTGTGCATATTTTCAAGTGCATACTTATGCATAAAATAATAATAGTAAAATAAAACAGTAATAGTAAGGCACATTTGTATTGATCTCATTGTATAAAATACCTCCTTAAGGGTGCCTGGGTGGCTCAGTTGGTTAAACGTCTGACTCTTGATTTCTGCTCAGGTCATGATCTCGGGCTTGTGAGATCGAGCCCCACATCAGACTCTGTACTTACCCTCTCTCTCTTAAAAAAAAAAACAAAAACCCACCTAATCCCCCCACCTTCTTATTTAAGAAAATAAGCAGCACATTGGAATGGTTTGTGGAGGAACTGTCCTTTTTTTTTTTTTTTTAAAAGGATTTTATTTATTTATTTTAGAGACAGAGAGAGCAGGAGCAAGGGAGAGGGGCAGAGGGAGAGGGAGAAGCAGGCTCCTCCCTGAGCAGGGAGCCCAGGACCCTATGATCATGACCTGACCCAAAGGTAGATGCTTAACTGACTGAGCCACCCAGGTGCCCCGGAACTGTCTTTTTCATTCAGCCTTCATGTTGCTCTCCCTTGCTGCCTTCCTTCTTTCTTTCTTCTGACATTTGGACAGTCATCCAGCAGATATTTTTCATGGGGCTTCTTCCTTATCTTTCTCTTATGAAACACTTTACAGACTCTTAGAGCACCCACTGATATTTCTTGCTTTAATCATGATATCACTTACTTTTTCGAAATGTCATCATTTTATTATTATTTGCTTTTTTTTATGAAGGCTCTTTTCCCAGTGAGATCATAAATTTCTGAAAGTGGGAACTGGCTTTTCTTGTTTTCTCACATGTCGAGGGACATAGAATGTACTCAAGACCTCATCAAATAGAGTTGTACGGTTAAAGATTGAAGCTTGTATGAGTTAAGTCCAGCACTTTGGGGAGATTATTGTTTACACAATTTCTCCTGCATTGTGTATTATCCTTCCCATACTGCTATTAAAGTAATGAGATTTCTGGTTCAGTACTCACAACGTGGAACCTCACAATAGGAAATTATAAAGAACAGCTTCAAATCGGCTTCAGTACTGGTTGCACATTCAATACACTACGGATCAGCTCTGGTGCCTTACACAGAGTGTATCAGCAAGGCTAATTCACTGGTGGATACTAACAACACTGGGGTAATCCTCTGTTTACTGAAAGATGGAGAAACATCATCTCATCCAGCAGTGCCTTGCATTTCCAGAGTGGTTAATACTAATCCTGCAACGAAAGTCACCTACTCATCCAGCCATGGCAAATATCCTTACGCTTCAAATTTGCATGCGATCTGTAGGATTAACTTTCCCACTTTTTGGGCATGTCTGCTTGGCTACGTGTAGGAATATAGGATTGTTCTGAAGGGCATACTAGTTAGGAACAAGTCTCTGGAGTCATGCCGCTCAGTATTGACTGTGTGGTCTTGGGAAAGTTTCTTAACTTCCCTGAGCCTTATTTTCCACCTGTAAGTGGAGGTAATTAATGATGGTGTCTTTTTTAGTGGGAGAGTTGGGACAAACTGAGAAGAAACCTTAACAACTAAACAATTCCCTCAACAAACCTTAAACAATTCCCTTCTCCCTCCACAGGTAGATATGTACTCCCATACCATACAGAAAAAAAAAAAAAAAGTAGGTAAGAACACTGGAACTTTAAAAATTCTGCCTTGGGCGCCTGGGTAGTTCAGTTGGTTAAGTGTCCCAACTCTTGATTTCAGCTCAGGTCATGATGTTGGGGTCTGGGGATTGAGCCCCAGTTGGTCTCTGCACTCAGCAGGCAATCTGCTTGGATTTCTCTCTCTCCTTCTCCCTTTGCCCCTCCCCCTGTGCACTCTCTCTTTCTCTCTCTCTCTCTCCAAAATAAATAAATCTTAAAAAAAAATTCTGCCTCAAAATTTTAAATTTATGATGTGAATCTTCACCCATTCTTTCTTTCTGCCTTTCATTTCCAAATATGAGGATGTCTCTTTCACAAGTCAAAAGCTAGACCTGTACTCATGCGTGATCTCTTCCCTCTTTGCATTCATCACCTTCTTGTATCCTCCATCCTTTGTTTCGCTGTATTTTCAATTTCTCTCATTCCAGTTTGTCTTTCTTTTCAGCCTACAAAATATGCTTTAGGTTGCGTTGGCCTCTGACAGCCATTTGAATTGCTGTTTCACTGTTTCCTTGCCTTTCCACCGAACCTAGGATAATTTTGTACTTTGTATGGGTTTTATCAACTTTTCCATTGGTTAATATATTAATATTAATAACACAAACTTGTTACAAAGGGGATGAGTTGACATTTTTCTCATTACCTCTTCAGCTCACCAGTCTGACTTGTATGCTCTCTTTACTGAATCGGCCCGTCGGAGATCACTGGTGACCACTGGGGGATCCTTCTTTCCAGCTGGCTGACTTCTGTGCAATATTTGATCCTTGACCATCTCTCCCTACCGTTGATAGCTCCTCAGTGGCTTCTTTTTCAATCGTAGTTTTTATGATAGCACTTTTCTAATCCTCCTGCCTTTTCAGATTTATTTCTTTCAACTCTTATTTCTTGTCTTTAATTGTGTTAAAAATTTTCAGGGTTTTATCTTTACCTTTCCTTTTTCTTTGTCTTTATATGCTCTCTTTCCCTTTCTCTTGATAGTGTCCTTTAATTATAACCTTTTACCACTTACCAATGTTTCAGTGACTTTCCAGTCTGTATTTCTAGATCAGATCATCTATCTGCAACTCCAAATGCAACATGAAAGCAGGCCACTGGATGTCCCCTAAGTACCTCATAGGGAGCATCCTCAAGATGGCAGATCTATCTTTTTCTCCATTCTACTGGAGGCCTTCATCACCTCTCATTTGGACCATTTGCAATAGTCTCTAAATTAATCTCACTACTTCACATAGTGAGAAGGGCTAGGAAGGAGATGCCTACAAATGCATGACAGATAGTTCCTTTACAATTTCTCCACTGTGCAGAAAGTTACTGATTAGTACAAATTGTCAAGCGGACCGGAGTGGAATTTTTAGTCCCTTTCTCTTAGAGTCAGCTTCATTATCTTGAATTTATTCATGTTTGTAAGCTGCTTTACATAGATACAGGCATATAGAGGCCTTGTGGCTAGGAATATTATATTAGGTACTTTATGTAATTTGAATGTGTAAGTCAGTATTTCATGATTAGATTCCAAGATGTGAAGATCCAAATTATTTCTTCACTGAATATTAGAAATATTTTTATATTTTTCCCTGCTAAATTTTATGACAATTTATGAGCATCTTCCATGGAGAGATTATATTAAATATTCTTCAGTCCTTTAGTGTGTTACCTTGACTCTAATAATTTAGTTATTTTATCATATAAATTATATTAAAATTAAAATTTATATTAAAATTTAAAAACCTCACTTTTAAAAGTGTTATATAATATGCCCTTGAATTTATGTAATTTATATATATCTTACTAATTTCAGTATTTTGTTTAATAAACATATATATTTGGCCCTCAGTATCTCAAACTACTATTTATTTATGCGAGTCATGCATGTACTTAGAAAAGAAGAAAAATCCTGATTAGAAATTTGAATTATCAAATTATCTTGATATCAAATAAATATAAAATATCGAGTAATAGTTCCAAAATATTTGAGAATATTTTATTTACCTTTTTTTCCTATTATAAATGATTTCTAGAAATGTTTGAACTCTTCTGTCCGTCCATTTGGGCTTCAATAAGAAAATATCATGGACTAGGCAGCTTATAAACAACAGGAATTTATTTCTCACAGTTCTTGAGGCTGGCAAGTCCAAGATCAAGGCATTGGTGGACTCTGTGTCTCATGTGGAACTAGTTTCTGATCATAGATGCTGCCCTATATCCTCACATGATGGAAGTGGCTAAAGATTTCTTTAGGGCCTGTTCTGGAAGGGCCTTAATCTTATTCATGAAGACTCTGCCCTCATGCCCTAATCACCTCCCAAAGTCCCCACCTCCAAATGTCATTACATTGGGGATTAGGTTTCAATATATGAATTTTGGGGGGACCCAAACATTCAGACCATAGTAATTTTTCTTAATAACATTTGATTTTTCCGCTTGTTTCTTAACATTTTATAAATCTAACTTGAAAAATGAACATATAGAGTATGTTTTTCTGTATTTTATTTTTAGGAAATGAATGTTCATGGGTGTATAGTTTCTGTTTCCTTATGTCACAGCAATAACAATGTCACATGGTTATTTGGGTTCCATTCACCTGCCATTTGTGAGCATAAGAGTTTATTGTACTAAACTATCCTGTCCTCTCTATAGTATGTTCATAAATTTAGTAGCAGTTCTCTGTAGTAAATTAACTACAAAAAATATTGTTTTCTCAAGAACAGTAAAATAGTAGAACAAAAATGCTGTCAGCATTTCTGTGTTATTTGTAACAAGACATACATTTATTTATAAAATAATTATAATCATTTTATTAGGAATGTAAGCATTATTATAATGAATGCAATAATTAATCTCCTTTATTTCAAAAACATTGCCAAGTTCTATTTTAAAGGAATTTGAATATATATGTTTCTGGAATAATATGATTTGTACTCTAAAAATTTTATTTCTATCTACAAAATGATGTAATTTGATTACATTAGAAACAAAAAACTCTAAATATTTATGCATCTTGTCTTATGCTGGTTATGAAATCTTCAGATCAATAAAATAAAAGTACAATTCTGTAGTTTTTCTTTCTTTCGACACATGATAGATTAAAAAGCTGTTATGTAAAATGTTAATATTTCCTTTTAAGAACATTTCTGTGGGTTCTTTTTAACTGATGTTTTATTTGAGGTTTTGGTATTTCGCAGCAAACACTTTATCATTCAATGGGAAACAAAATTCTACCTCACTGTGGCCTGCCTTTTGGAATTTTTTTTTCTCTCAGTGGTGCTTTTTTAATATATCATCTTTCGTTTGCCTATTTTTGGACTCTGAACTGTAAATATAATAAGTTTCTGTCTATGCTTTTTAAAAAGGTTCTTGAATTCTGGACTTGAATATGAGTAATACAAAATAGTTGGTAGAACAAACTGATTCTAATATTTATTTGGAGAGTCAAAAGACACAGAAGAGCCAGTACAATATAATTGGAGAACTGACAGTACCCAACCTCAAGACTTACTATATAACTGTAGGAAAGGGTGGTATTGATGAATGAATAGAGAGAGAGATCAATGGCACAAAATAAAGAGTCCTAAAATAAATCCACAAAAATATAGTCAACTGATCTTTGACAAAGGAGCAAAGACAATCAAGGGAACAAAAATAGTGTTTTCAACAAATTGCGCTGGAATAACTGGACATTTGGAGGCAAAAAAGTGAATCTAGACATAGACATTGTACCCTTTACAAAAGTTAACTCAAAATGGGTCATAGACCTAAATGTAAAATGTAAAACTAAAGCTCCTAGAAGATAACATAGGAGAAAACCTACATGATCTTGGACATGGTGATGACTTATTAGATGCAACACTGAAGGCATCGTCCATGAAGGAAATAATTGATAAGCTGGACCTCATTAAAATTGAAAATTTCTGCTCTTCAGGCAATGTCAAGAGAATGCGAAAACAAGCCACAAACTGGGAGAAAATATTTGCATAGACACATCTGATAAAGGACTGTTATTCAAAATATACAAGGAACTCCTAAAACTCAACAATGAGAAAAACAGTTTGATTAAAAAAATGGACCAATGACCTTAACAGACACCCACCAAAGAAGGTATACAGATGGCAAATAAGCGTTTGAAAAGATTGTTCACATCATATGTCATCAGAGAAATACAAATTTAAAAAATCAATAAGAGAACACTACACATCTTTTAGAATGATCAAAATCTGGACCACTGACAATACCAAATGCTCACAAGGATGTGAACTACAGGAGCTCTCATATGTTGCTGGCGGGGGTGCAAAATGGTACAACTGCTTTGGAAGACTTGTGGTTTTATACAAAACTAAATATGCTCTTATAATATGAGTCAGCAGTCATGCTCCTTCGTATTTTCCTAAAGGAGTTGAAAAAAACACGTTCACACAAAACCTGCAAGTGGATATTTATAGCAGCTTAATTTAATTTAATTTAATTTAATTTTATTATTATTATTTTTTATTATGTTAGTCACCATACAGTACATCCCTGGTTTTTGATGTAAAGTTCGATGATTCATTAGTTGCGTATAACACCCAGTGCACCATGCAATACGTGCCCTCCTTACTAACCATCAGCAGTCTATCCCATTCCCCCACCCTCCTCCTCTCTGAAGCCCTCAGTTTGTTTCCCAGAGTCCATAGTCTCTCATGCTTCATTCCCCCTTCTGATTACCCCCCCTTTCTTTATCCCTTTCTTCCCCTATCTATCTTCCTAGTTCTTATGTTCCATAGATGAGAGAAATCATATGATAATTGTCTTTCTCTGCTTGACTTATTTCACTTAGCATTATCTCCTCCAGTGCCGTCCATGTTGCAGCAAATGTTGAGAATTCGTTCTTTTTGATAGCTGAGTAATATTCCATTGTATATATGGACCACAACTTCTTAATCCAGTCATCTGTTGAAGGGCACCTCGGTTCCTTCCACGATTTAGCTATTGTGGACAATGCTGCTATGAACATTGGGGTGCATATGGCCCTTCTCTTCACTACATCTGTATTTTTGGGGTAAATACCCAGTAGTGCAATGGCTGGGTCATAGGGTAGCTCAATTTTTAACTTTTTAAGGGACCTCCACACTGTTTTCCAGAGTGGCTGTACCAACTTGCATTCCCACCAACAATGTAGGAGGGATCCCCTTTCTCCGCATCCTCTCCAGCGATTGTTGTTTCTTGCCTTGTCAATTTTTGCCATTCTAACTGGCGTAAAGTGGTATCTCAGTGTGGTTTTGATTTGAATTTCCCTGATGGCTAATGATTTTGAACATTTTTTCATGTGTCTGTTAGCCATTTGTATGTCATCATTGGAAAAGTGTCTGTTCATATCTTCTGCCCATTTTATGATTTGTTTATTTGTTTCTCGTGTATTGAGTTTGAGAAGTTCTTTGTAGATCTTGGATACCAGTCTTTTATCTGTAGCATCATTTGCAAATATCTTCTCCCATTCCGTGGGCTGCCTCTTAGTTTTTTTGACTGTTTCCTTGGCTGTGCAGAAGCTTTTTATCTTGATGAAGTCCCACAAGTTCATTTTATCTTTTGTTTCTCTTGCCTTTGGAGATGTGTCATGAAAAAGGTTGCTTTGGCCGATGTCGTAGAGGTTGCTGCCTATGTTCTTCTCTAGGATTTTGATGGATTCCTGTCTCACATCGAGGTCTTTCATCCATTTGGAGTTTATCTTTGTGTATGGTGTGGGAGAGTGGTCAAGTTTCATTCTTTTGCATGTAGCTGTCCAATTTTCCCAGCACCATTTATTGAAGAGACTGTCTTTTTTCCACTGGATGTTTTTTCCTGCTTTATCAAAGATTAGTTGCCCAAAGAGCCGAGGGTCCATATCTGGGTTCTCTATTCTGTTCCATTGGTCTATGTGTCTGTTTTTGTGCCAGTACCATATAGCAGCTTAATTTTAATTGCCAAAACTTGGAAGCAACCAAGATGTCCTTCAGTAGGTAAGTGGGTAAATAAACTGTGGTCTATCCAGACAGTGGATTATTTTTCAGTGCTAAAAAGAAACGTGTGATCAAGCCATGACAAGACATGGAGAAATCATAAATGCATATTACTAAGTGAAAGAAGCCAAACTGGAAAGTCTCCATGCTTTATAATTCCAATTATATGATATTCCAGAAAAGCCACAACTATGGAGATTTTATAAAGTTTACTGGTTACCGGGGGTGAGGGCAGGAGAGAGATGAATAGGTGGAGGGCAAAGAACTTTGAGGGCAGTGAAAATACTCTGTATGATACTATAACGATGGATACATGTCAACATACATATGTCCAAGTGTGTAGAATGTATAATATCAAGGGTGAACCCTAAGATGGATAATGGACCTTGGGTGATTATGATGGGTTAATGGAGGTTCATCATTTTTAGTAATGTCCCATCTGGTGAGGATGTTGGTGACAGGGGAGCTATGCTGTGGGAGGGGCAGCGGGTCAATGGGAAATCTCTGTACCTTCCTTTCCATTTTGCTGTGAACCTAAAACTACACTTAAAAAAAAAAGTCTGAAAAATAATTGGGATAGAAAGAGATAAGATTCTGGCAATAACTGAATACATTTTAAAACATAATTTGGATCCTGAACACACAACATAAACCACTACTGCTTTTCCCAGGAATTTCATTTTATATGTTCCTTTATTTTCTCCTCTTTGAAATTTTCACTTCATTTCCTTTCTACTCATTTTTTCTTTTGCGTCTGCTTCCAATCCCTTGTACTAATGACTGATATGCAATTCTTCATCGTTTTAGAAACTATTTAAATGGTTAATGTAATTTAATTTCTATGACTTAATCTCCCTAAAAGTGAGATGCAGAACTTCCTTGTGGTTTTCAGCATGAGCTCTGCAGTCAGAATGCTTGGAATCAAATCCTACCTGGTTACCTGACTTGCACAATTTACCTAAACCTCCCTCTGCGCCTTCCTTTCTCACCTAGAGGGTTGTGATGAGTGTTACACTGTAAATATTGCCAGGGTTCTAAGGTCAGGTTCTTCCTGGCTACCCTCCCTTCCTCCATCCCTGCCAAGTGGAAGGAATGCTTCTTCTCCTCTGTGGGATTAAGTCTTCAAACTGAACTTGGATTCTCAGTGCCCCTCACCTTATCAGGGACCTTCCTGGCTTCTTGAAATGAATACCTCTTCAAATTCCCAAACTAGGCTGGACACCATGGTCCAGTGATATGGGATATTTGTAATATGACATCTGTAGGTCTTTATAAATGATTAGCCTTTTGTGTAGACCTGTTTTCCCACCACCTTGTGAGCCTGGCCTTATTTGACTTATTGTTCGAATGTGTTCTGACTCTCATCATATCTTTAACCTTCTCTGCTGCGGAGTCCTAAGTATTTATCCCCATCATAGCCTTCATCTTCCTGACTTAAAGTGTCACTTTATTGTCTAGGCTTCCAGCAGAAATAAGTGTTCTTTGAGAGAAATTATGTGTTCTTCTGTCCCATGATCCCAACAGAATGATTGGTCCAGGTTATCTGTTTTTTTTAATCAGTGGATACATGAGTGTTTGAATTTGATAAGCACCTTATTTCCTTTTTTTAAATTTTTTTTTATTATATTATGTTAGTCACCATACAGTACATCCCTGGTTTCTGATGCAAAGTTCGATGATTCATTAGTTCCGTATAACACCCAGTGCACCATGCAATACGTGCCCTCCTTACTACCCATCACCAGTCTATATAAGCACCTTATTTCTATTTACTATCATATGAATTCATTTCAATAAAATAATGCATGACCTTTTAAAAAAGCAGAGATTCTCTTTCTAGCCATGATTAACCAAGAAATGTGCTTTCCCCAAGAATTTGAAAAAATCAAAGACTGTTGCTTGACAGGCCAAATAATAAGAATAACAGCCTTGTTTTTGAACAAATTCTTATTTAAGAGAATTTCATGTCCCATTAATTATACAACTAACTATCCTACATTTTTGAATGACCAACAATTTACTATATCCCATGCTATTCTCCTTCTTTATATCTTTTTCCTAGGAAGTAATTTTCTGTTAAAGTTAATGCAGATTATATTTTATAGCCAGATGCAAAAGATTGAAGAATAAACATCTTATTATAGAAAAAAGAAGTTTTTAAGGCCTATGATTAATTTTTGCGACTCAATATCTGGACATATGTCAATAGTTTGTGGCTAAAGAAACTCTTCAAAAGCTTTCGGTAGTTGAGTGTATGCATTTTTGAGATATTGATCACATGGTTTGGTGATTTCTATATAAAGAATTTATTGTTCCATTGATTTTGTCTATTTCTGCTTGTCTTTGATTGAAAACAGAACCGACTGAATTGCCAATATAAGTGGAAACATACTTAGATAATATGTTTCTCTTTGAGTTTTGCAGATTTGGACTTAAAGCATTGATTTGTTATTGGATTGATAAACCTGACTGTCTAGTCTGTTCAGTAATTCAGCTGTAGAAGGTCTTAGGTTTCGTTGCCTATATAGTACAGATACTCAAACCTACAGAGGAGCCTTTTTCTTTTTCTTTTTCTTTTTCTTTTTCTTGCTTCGTAAGTGGATTCTTTATTCATTACAGTTAACCTTTTACTTTTTAAATTAAAAGATAGCCTTTAAATTTTTTAATATAAAACTTAAATGTCTTAAATATCCCCTTAATGCCACTCTAGCTGCCTCATTACAAATTTTTAATCTCTAGTATTGCTTTGATTTTTGTTCCGTTTGAAGTATTTTCTAATTTTTATTATGATTTACTGTTTAACTTCTGAATGATTCAGAAATAGGGTTTTAAGTTTCAAGTGTGTGAAGTTTTTGATGTTTTCTTCTTCTTATTGGCTTCTCTTCTCTCCTCCTTTCCAAAGTAGTCTCCTGTAATTATCCCTATTTTCTTCTGTACAGTACATAATTTTCTCCTGTACCCTCTGGACTTCCCTTCAAGCATATACATTTGTTGGAGTTTGCTTTCTATGTCAAAAAAGAAAATAAAAAACCCACCTTTGACCCCACATTACCCATTGTAAAATCATTTGTTAGCTTTCCTTTACAGCAACGATTTTTGAAGGAGCCCTTATAGTTGGTGTTTCCACAGCCACTTCCCATTTTCCTAACCCATTTTAGCCACCCTGCTATTGTTACCATTCTCCTGCAATTGCTTTAGTGACCTCCATGTTACCAAATCCATCAGTGATGTTTTAGCCTGATTTTCAGTCCATTGGCTCTGTCAATTAGCGACAGCAGGGTATTGAAATCTCTGACCTCACTTGTAGATTTTTCTTCTTTCTCTTTGAAGCTCTTTTTTTTTTTTTTGCTTCAGTATTTTCAATTCTGTTACTGAGTGGATACACATTAATGGTTGTTGTATCCTCCTGATGAATTGTGATCTTCTTTATACTTGATACTGTTCTTTGCTCTGAAATCTACTTTGTCTGATTTTCATATAGGCATTCTAGTTTTCTTTTAACGTTAGTGTGATTTCTTTTTCCATGCTCATGTTTTCAACCTATTAGTTGTCTTTGTATTTAAAGTGTGTTTCTTGTAGGCAGCATATAATTAGGTCTCGATGTTTTATCCAATTTGATAATGTCTGTCTTTAAATTCGTATGTTTAGGTCATTTACATTTTACTTGATTAAACATACGCTTAGGTTTAAATCTATTATCAGTTTTAACGTCTTTCCTGTTAATTGTATTATGCTTGTCTGTTCTGTACTGGTATCAAATTGTTGAGTTTTCTGATTATGGGTTATATGTTCCTGCTTTTCTACATGACTGGTAATTTTTGATTGGGTATCAGACATTGTGAAATTAACTAGGTTAAATTAAATTAAATTAGGTGCTGAATGTCTTTATATTCCTGTAAATATTCTTGAGGTTTGTTCTGGGATAAAGTTAAATTGATCTTTCTGAATTTTCCTTGTCAGATTTATGGGTGGAACAAGAGTGATGTTTAGTCTAGGGTTAATTATTCTCTACCATGAGGCAAGACCCTCTGTGTACTCTACCAGCACCCCATGAATTATGAGGCTTTCCAGTGTTGCTGGTAGGGACAGACACCATTTCATGTGTGAGTGTTGTGCATTCCCTCTGTTCTTTGGGTGACTCTTTCCTTGGCTTTTGTTGGTAACCTTATATGCATGGATCAATATTCTGATGAAGACTCCAGGGAGACCTTCTATAGATCTCTGGAGCTTTCTGTGCATCTCTCTCCTTTTTGTTACTTTCTCTTACAAATTCTAGGTGTTTTGATTTCTCCAGACTCTCAGCAGTGTCTCCTTAATTCAGCAAATCTTCCTGGCTGTGCACGGGATCCCCTTCCTAGCACTGGAAAATCTCAAAGCCTGGAAAATCTCAAAGCAGTAAACTGGGGCAATTGTAGGACTTTTCTCCACCCCCATCCATCCCCAGATATCAAGGATCACTGTACTTCATTGCCTGACATCCAGCATCTTGAAATCATTGATTGACATATTTTCTCTCTCTCTCTCTCTTTTCTTTTTTTTTGTTGTTTGCTTCTGGTAGGATGGCAATTCCAGTTCCTGTTACTCAGTCATTGCCAGAAGCAAAACTCAAAATCCTTTTTTAGTTTTCTTTGGTATGACTACTTTCTCAGAATGAATTTTCTTATTTTTGGCATAGATTGACTGCCTTTACAGAATTGAACTTACTCATACTTTGCACATATTGTTTTGAACTCATCATCTGAAGGAGATACTCCCTTATATGCCCTTACAGTGAGCTCGTTTTGAGCCTGCATTGCTGGGTACACAAACTCAGTTTGTATCAGTGCTTTTACTTACAGGGTTTGCCCCATGAGACACCTCTCAAACTCCCAAGAAATATAAGCTTATTTCTTTTTTTTCTCACTCCATACTGTTTTATTTATTTTTATTTTATTTATTTATTTTTTTTACATAACATAGCCTTTTTAATAATGGCCCATATAATATCACTCTTATAGTGTACGTTGTGAGCAATAGGAACTCATAGGTATTTTTTAAAATAATTTTTATTTTGTTATATTAGTCACCATACAGTACATCTCCAGTTTTTGATGCAGTGTTCCGTGATTCATTATTTGCATATAACACCCAGTGCACCATGCAATATGTGCCCTCCTTAATACCCATCACCGGCCTATTCCAATCCCCGACCCCCCTCCCCTCTGAATCCCTCAGTTTGTTTCCCAGAGTCCACAGTCTCTCATGGTTCATTCCCCCTTCTGTTTACCCCCCCTTCATTCTTCCCTCCCTTCTCCTACCGATCTTCCTATTTCTTATGTTCCATAAATGAGTGAAACCATATGATAATTGTCTTTCTCTGCTTGACTTATTTCACTTAGCATAAATCACAGCATTGCAGCAACGGGACTGCAATGTTGCTGCAAATGTTGTGTAATCGTCCTTTCTGATGGCTGAGTAATATTCCATTGTATATATGGGCCACATCTTCTTAATCCAGTCATCTGTTGAAGGGCATCTCAGCTCCTTCCACGATTTAGCTATTGTGGACAGTGCTGCTATAAACACTGGGGTGCATATGGCCCTTCTCTTCACTACGTCTGTATCTTTGGGGTAAATACCCAGTAGTGCAATTGCTGGATCGTAGGGTAGCTCAATTTTTAATTTTTTAATGGACCTCCACACTGTTTTCCAAAGTAGCTGTACTAACTTGCATTTCCACCAACAATGTAGGAGGGATCCCCTTTCTCCACATCCTCTCCAACATTTGTTGTTTCTTGCCTTGTCAATTTTTGCCATTCTAACTGGCGTAAGGTGGTATCTCAGTGTGGTTTTGATTTGAATTTCCCTGATGGCTAATGATTTTGAACATTTTTTCATGTGTCTGTTAGCCATTTGTATGTCTTCATTGGAAAAATGTCTGTTCATATCTTCTGCCCATTGTTTGATTTGGTTATTTGTTTCTCGTGTATTGAGTTTGAGGAGTTCTTTGTAGATCTTGGATACCGCTCTTTTATCTGTAGCATCATTTGCAAATATCTTCTCCCATTCCGTGGGCTGCCTCTTAGTTTTTTTGACTTTTTTTCCTTGGCTGTGCAGAAGCTTTTTATCTTGATGAAGTCCCACAAGTTCATTTTATCTTTTGTTTCTCTTGCCTTTGGAGATGTGTCATGAAAAAGGTTGCTTTGGCCGATGTCGTAGAGGTTGCTGCCTATGTTCTCCTCTAGGATTTTGATGGATTCCTGTCTCACATCGAGGTCTTTCATCCATTTGGAGTTTATCTTTGTGTATGGTGTGAGAGAGTGGTCAAGTTTCGTTCTTTTGCATGTAGCTGTCCAATTTTCCCAGCACCATTTATTGAAGAGACTGTCTTTTTCCCACCGGATGTTTTTTCCTGCTTTGTCAAAGATTAGTTGCCCAAAGAGCCAAGGGTCCATTTCTGGGTTCTCTGTTCTGTTCCATTGGTCTATGTGTCTGTTTTTGTGCCAGTACCATGCTGTCTTTGTGATCACAGCTTTGTAGTATAGCTTGAAGTCTGGCAACGTGATGTCCCCAGCTTTGTTTTTCCTTTTCAACAATTCCTTGGCGATTCGGGGCCTTTTCTGGTTCCACACAAATTTAAGGGCTGTTTCAAGTCAGGCTTGCTAAGGTTGTAGCTAAATCCTGGTCACAGTAGCCAGTTTGTTTTTGTTAGATGGATGAGCAGTAGGCACTGTTTCTGTCCCCATTCACTCTTCCTGCCCTGAGGTTCAAAATAAGATATATTTCTAATGGCCTTATCTTTGATGCCCATAGCCCTGTCTTTCCTGTGAGCTACTGATGTTAGCTCCTGTCTACTCCTCTGAGTTCCCTATTAATTTCCAATTTTGGGAGATTTTCTTTTCTTTTTGATCTTTCAAACATGAAATGTTTTCTATTCAGTTTGTATTTTTGGAACAAAAGGGAGGGAGTTCCGTTTATGTCTAATCTATTTCATGCAGAATGAAAAAAATTTTTTGAAGAGTTAGCAGAAAGTGGAGACCATGGAGGAGCTAACACAGCAATTTGAGTAACCCCTGATTCTGTATTGTTTGAAACTCTCATCAGTTTACATTTCTTTAATTTTTCAAATATATATATATATTTGAAAAATATATATATACACACACACATAAACACTTTGTATTTATGCAAAGATTCTGCTTCAAGATTTTAGAAAATTCCAATGCTATTTCATGAGGAATAGTAAATATTTGGCTGTAGCTATTGCAGATCTAGTGTTTTTTAAAATTAAAACTAGCTTGTGAACTATTTGGTAATAGTGCACTTTTTAATATTGTAGGATATGAGAGATATCATCTAGTAACATTGAAAAAAAACCTGTTGAAATAATTGAGTCATATAAGGGTCTAGTTCTTCACAGAAGTTATTTGACAAAAATAATATGCATATTTAAAACTTAATATTATAATTATAAGGAAAACAAATAGCTAAAACTATTAAATTCAATCATTATAGGAACCATTCACTTTTATAAAGTAATGAAATTCACTTACATAAGGTACAAAAGAAAATACATCTCATTAATTAACAATTATATAGTCTTCTATTTTGGGGTGAAATGTGGAGGAATGGTAATTATGTGTTCATTTATGAAAATACCTCATAAATTAGATAAGGCATATTTAAATATATTGAGGCTTTCCAGAGCCTAAAAATAAGATGGTAATGTGGTTTGTTAAAACTGAAAATGTGTTGGGATTCACCTAATTAGTGGAAATGTTCCAAATATCTACACAGAAAAATAAGCAAGATGCATAATGAAATTCAAGGACTTTTTTTTTTTTTAACTTTGCTTTCTTATAATTCAGTATAGCTAATTGACCTAGCCAAAATATAGGAAATTATTTCACAATCATGTATGTTAGATTTTTGCCAACAATGAATATAATGCAGCAGATTAGGACATAAATTTAAAGTTTGGTGTTCATTATCTATTTCAGTATTATAGCAGTGACTTAATCTCTAACTTAAGTCTCATCATAGGAGGATGCATATACTTTTGGCAGGCCCTATAATTTTTTTTTTTTAAAGATTTTATTTATTTATTTGACAGAGAGAGAGAGACAGCCAGCGAGAGAGGGAACACAATCAGGGGGAGCAGGAGAGGTAGAAGCAGGCTCCCAGCAGAGAAGCCTAATGCGGGGCTCGATCCCGGAACACCAGGATCACGCCCTGAGCCAAAGGCAGACGCTTAATGAGTGAGCCACCCAGGTGCCCCTTGGCAGGCCCTATAATTAACTTCAGTCAATTCATTGGGAAATATACTCAAAACATAAAAGAAGATCTGCTTATCTTTGTCTTCACCTGTAGTAATCAAGATATTCATTTATTAATGTATGTTGAATTAAGCTATGTCTGGATGTTTCAGACATTTTGTTAGGTCCTGCAGAAATAACAAATAGAAGTGAACATGACCAAGAAGACTCTTCTTAATGGGATTTCATTCTAAGCACATCAAGGTTTATTAAAGTTCTTTGAACCAAAAATGAGTGTCTAATAGGTAGTTTGACAGTTATTACTTTAAAATACCAATCAACAAGTATAGAAATTTTTGCCTACCTCTGCTTGGTACTATAGGGTACCAAAAATATAGAACTCTTTGGTGCACTGATTGTATGAAGAAATATTACCTAATGACATACTTTCCCAATCCTATACCTGTGTTTTTCTTGCTGAGTATAGAAGTGGATGTTTAAAATACCTTTTATCAGTAGACATGAAGTTGGGGATGTAAGAATAGAAAAAGATGGAAGCTGAAGGTCATCCATGAGTTAGGGTGAATGTGAAATAAATCAAATCTCAACCAACCCCTCTTCATTGTCCAGTCAACAAGCCTTATGTTGGTAGTTAAGAGGGAGAAACACTGTGTAATTTTGGCTCTTGGCCCTGGTGTCTCCTTTATCTTTTTCTTCAGGATTTATCTGTAGGAGGATGAAGTGCATGCTTTCATAATGCTTGTGAATAGGGGGATACTTTATTTACTTAGGAAATATTTGTATGTCCAGCACTAGTCTAGGTTATGAAAGCACCTGACCCAGATCCATTGGAGTCTATTTGCAAGAGAGTGGTGTATTTGGCTAATTTATTACAGGAGTTGTTTCAGATAAAATAAATTTTTACCCAGACCAAAATCAAATGTAGCAATCTTCTTAGTGATTTGACTTGCATTTATCCATCTTTGTGAGATAATAAGCAATTAACCAATGATCAGTATGCAGGATATAATTTGTGATGATGGATCTAATAATGGAATTTAATTAACTCCAAATAAATATTTTAGTGACGATTCATTTGCACACCCAGATATTTATTTATAATATAATAACTTCTCTATTTTTGTCATTACCCACTGCATCAGAAATCATGCAGTGAAGTTAACATCAATTTAAAATGCCATGATCTAAAAAGCCATAGCTTTTTAGTGTTTATAGCACAGATACCATGATTAGTAAGCAGATCACAAAAAGACTGACAATCTGGTGTGATTGATGATGTTGTTTTCCTGTTCCTAAACACATTGTTCTGATTCTTTCAGATAGATTTGCGAGATTGGCTATTTTGTATGAAGTTGGATATTTCTTAATTGAGCTAGGGTCATCATTCATAGAGCATTGTTCAAGAAATCATTCTTTTTAATTATGAAAAGAAATAATCTTATGTCTTCAATTGTTTTTTGAATTATAATAATCAAGAGGATATTGATGGATGGGTTATCATGCCTGTAACAGGGAACTGAGATAGGCTTGGAATATGGGTTCATTGTGCTTCCTCAATCCCCTCAACCCATAATTCTTTGAGTCTACCAATTACATGGGGAATAATGATTCTCTCTGAAAAGTAAGTACTACAATATGGGTGTAGAAATATTTAAGCATGACTGTGGTAGTAGGTGGGAAGTACAAAAGAAAGCTGAGAATTCATTACAAGGGGAAAAAAATGTGTGATGGGGGAGCTTGGCTTGGCCACATATCCTGAGAGCCAGAGGGCCGTCCTAGCTCAGAGCAGAGTGAGGTTACTCTTGCTTGAACCAGTTTTCATCCATACCACCTGTCAGGGAAGAAAGGGTTTGTGTAAAATTTTAAAGGGTTCTCTCTATAAATGTTGTCATGCCTCTGATTCAAGCAGCTTGGCTATGAGGCCTCCCTAAGAAAGAAAAGTTGTTTCAGTCATGAGTAACAACAGCCTAACCAGCTTGCTGAGTGAAGGTCAGGCTTTAACTAGTGACTCTGAAGTACACATCCCTGATGTGGAATATCAAGATGTTCCCACAGCTGGTGGCAGACGTGGTCATAGCCCATGCTGACTAGTTACAGAATCCCCAGTGGGACTTGCAGTGGTACGATGGCCCAGGGTATACCTTTGAAGGTTCCTGAGGCCAGAATGATGCCAGGTGTTCTTACTGAGCTTGCTAAAATTTGTATTTAAAAGTTAGCAGGATCTAACTACTAAACACAGGCTGGTCACATGTAGAATTTTTTATTTTGATGTGAAGCTTTGAAGGGCTTATTTTGGCAGGCAAATTTGAGATTATTAGATGGTTTTACTTTAGAAGTGTCTCTTTAATGAAGCAAAAATAATCAGCTATTATAAAGATGAATGAATATACATGTATTAATATGTATTTTGTGTTTTTATCATATAATTAAAAGAACAAGTAGACTACTAAACTAAGATTAATAGGAGGCATCTTTTGGCAAAGCATCTTCTGTTTTTGTATGGCATTTTCAGATGTAAAAAGATATTGGTACTAAAAATGTTAATCTTACTGATTGCAATTAAACTTTTATATGCATCACTTTTTTTTCACATGTGATATTTGAGGACAGAATTTTAGATAACTTAATATTGAACATTGCCCCAAACTCTAGACATTTTAATATTTCCATATTAGTTGCTATTTCTGTGAACAAATTACCAAAAATTTAACAGCTTAAAAACCAGTTATCATCTCAAAAAATTTTGTGGGTCAGGACTGCAGGCATGGCCTAAATGGGGCCTCAGCTCGGCATCTCTGAAAGCTGCAGTCTAGGTCTGGGCTGGGCTGCAGTCTCATCTGGAGGCTCCACTGGGAAAGAATCCACTTCTAACCTCACTCGGGCTGTTGACAGACTTCAGCCCCTGTGGTTGTCAGATTGAGGGCCACAGCTTTTTGTTGGCTTTCAGCTAGAGGCCACGCTCACATCTCAGAGGCTGCCTTCTGTTCTGGAGGGCGTCTTCTCTTCCTGAAGCTTGCCCACATTTCCTGCCGTGTGTACTTCCCCAACCTGGCCACTTATTTCATCGAGCCAGCAAAGAGACTTTTTAGAGTGAGTCTACCAGAAAGACAATCTTGTACATTTTAACATAAGCCCTGAAGTGGGATCCTATTACCTTTACCGTATTCTCTTGGTTAGGAGCAAGTCGTAGGTCCTGCCCACACACAAGGGGAGAAGCCTATATGAGGGTGTGGATCTTAGGAACTGGCAGTCATGAGGGCCATCATTTCTTTATGGCTGATCTAGAACATGTTTACTTTAACAAGCCCCCTGTTTTCTGAGACATATCAAATGTGAGTTACTATATCACGAATGTTGCCAAGTGTATGGGATTCAAAACTGCATGCATACCTTGAAATTCTGGCAGGTTTTGGTTCTGAGAACTGTATGAGTCTCTGTTCGGGTGGATGTTTGCTGAAGCCACCATTTCAGAAGTCCTACCATTCTTATCAAGTTTGGGGGTGTGATGTAATTTTTTTTTACTCAAATAAATTGAGTATTTTACACTTGCCACATGTGATTTTACACGTGCTGGGGAAAGAGCTTCTACCCGTCTAGTGTGCTTTGCCTGTCAAAGAAGAAAAGGACCGTAGTGTACCTTTTAGAGCCCTCCCTTTCCTCAGATCCGGCAGGACCCACAGGCAGAGCACGGATGATAATAACAGCTCACCAAACAGTCTTTTGGGTTAAGGGACAACTGGAATATTCACCTTTTATTTCTGTTATATGTCTAAATGTAAGCAAAGGTTCTTAGTAGAAGGCAGAATAATTGCAGACACAAAGTGTCATTTCCTCGCTTATTCCAAGATAGAGTCCTTGGCTAATATGGGTTGTTTAGTATTCATGGCCACTCTTGTAGACAGTGAAACGTTTTCCCCCAAAGACAACTACACAGAGAAAATCTGCATTTCACATTTCCTATAATCTCTATCCTGAAAGTATATAATCAACTAAGGGATGGGTCTTTCATTTAATCCCAGTGGAAGAAGCAGAGAGGGACAAGAAAGTGGAGTTGGAAATAATATGTACTATTGCATTAGAGGGTTTTTTTTTCTGACTTTAATGATGATCCTCTGAGGTTCTTTTGAAGAAGGCCATTTTTAGTTCAACAGGCATTATACCCAAATCATATATTTATTATAATGACGCTATCTGGGAGTTTTTTATATTGCTAATATTATTAAACAAATAGAAGTGTTCTAGATGACTTCTTAAATGATTTTTTTCCGAGGAAGTTATATGTCATTAGAAAGCAGCGTTTCTCGAGTGACTTGTGCAGGGTGAGTGGGAAGAAGGTTATGATAATTTCCAGGAAATTCACTGATTATTCAACGGTCCCTTATAGAGCATCCATTATGTTCTTATGAGCGCCAGGACTGGAAAGCAATAGGGGACAAGAGAATAACTGCTCCTGCCATTATAGAACAGGAAAAAGGGGGCTTTTCTGAGGGCAGAATTCTTTACAGTATCTTCAATCTTTATACAGTTTAATAGACGTGTAGGCTGTTATGTGATGCCCAGCTCCGCGCATGTCTTCTATATCGGTTGTTGCATATGGAACCATGGTGTACAGCCACATGCTTCCTCGCTGCTTGTGGCTGGCTCCTGCCTGCAGCCCAGCAGTGCGAAGTGCCGTGCAGTGGCTAGACTGGCGTCAGGGGAGTCCGCATCCATGCAAAGTAGCTTCTACCGTCTTAAATGCCCATAGTTACTTGGGGGCATTTCAAGGGGATTGGAGTGGCGAGCCCAGAGAAAACATTGTAATTGAACAGATGTGGGTGAAGGAAAACCAATATTTGTTCATTTGAGTCATATTTAGCTTTGCTTAATAAGATGTAGAAAATTCCAAATTGGGATGGGCTGCGCTGGTTTCAGTGGCATTTGGTGTCAACGATTGAACATCAGTCCTATATATTTGCTTTCCTCTTTGATCAGAGATATGGACGCAGGCCGTTAAATTTGTTTATTGAGGGTTTATGTCCAAGAAAAGATCTTATTGAGAATGATTTAATCAGACTCTTAATAAAAAATTAAATTGAGTGTGACGACTTTGCAGGTGTGTGTCGTCCAGATATAAAATTTAGATTTGACCAGCAGTCCCCAATCAAAAGTGCGTCCTCATCAAGGAAAGATCAATCTTGCAGGCATATTAAGGGCGGTAAATATTTTGTTGAAGAGCCACCACTAAGCTGCCCGCTAATGGAGCCAGTCTCTGAAATTAGTGGGCCATGTAATTCAGTATCTGATGAGATCCAAAGTACTGAGTCATAGGAGGCTACAGTGGCTGAAGCTCTGAGAGCCGGGAGTCAGAGAGGATGTTAATGTGATCAATTAGCTTCTTTCTGACAGCACCTTGGAATAAATCGACACAGAGAGCAGACAGGATAGAACTGTGAAATAGCCAAACACACGCGAGGCAGGGATCGGAAACAGCTCATTTGGCAACACACGTAGTTCATCTGCAGGACTGGGGGTTTTATTCGTTCAGAGCTCTCCTAATATCATTGTGTAAAGTTTGTTCTTAATTAGAAACTAACCTCACAGGGAACAAAATTTGACATGTGTATATTTTATGTATAAGTAGAAAGAGCGTTAGGATAGATTAGATAGTCCAATGCGGTGGTTTGCCACGTGACGATGACGTCAAGAGCAGTAACAGCTGCTGTGTGTTGATCATCTGTCATGAATCTGGCACTTTTCCTACGTCGTGGCACATGCATTATTCAAACTAGCTGATGATTATGTTATTATTTAACCCTTTTTACATAAGAGGAATCAGATCCATGGAGGTGTTGGCAGAAGGAATGAGGTCAACCTTATAACCAGAAGAATTACCTCGATTTTAGTCTTACTCCATTTGAGTTTCCCTGGTTTACTGGACGGTGCCACTTAGGGCTTTTGTGTAGATTGTGGCCACGTCAGTATGATCTTTCATCAAAGATTTTTTGCCTACTGTTTTGGAGATTTTTTTAGGCCAAAGTCAACTTGCATTCAAGATGAGAGTAAACCTGTACTCCATCAGCCGGTACACATTAGTTTTGCTGTTTAAAAATGACCCCATCCCCCTTCTGCACCTTATTCTCCCTGCTCTTCCTGAGGAATGTTGCCCAAGTCAGTAGCTTAGTTTACCATCTCTACACTGGTGAGTCTAAAGTGTCTACTTCCAAGACCTCTTTCCCAGCTGCAGTCTCAGATACCCTATCAGTTGGCGTCCAGCTGGGAGAAGAGAAACGGTGCTAAGTATTTAAAAAAGAGGAAATTTAATATAAAAAATTGGTGCCTCAGGTGGTGAAGGCTACGAGAGCAAAAATGGGAAGACGTGGTGAACCAGAGATTGAGAAATGCAGGAGCAGTGGCATCTGTTTTGTTTTTTTTCCCTCCCTAGTTGTAAGTGAAAGAAACTCAAATCAGCTTAAGCTCAGGTTTGCATTAAGTCATTGACCTGAGACAGAATTAATTTGGTTCAATTCATTGGAATCGAAGGCAGGGGAGCAGGTAGCTAAGGCTTAGAAAGTAGAACTAGGACTTGCTTTCTCCAGGATATATTCATTTATTCTCATTCTCTCCCTGCCCACTTTCTCTCTGCCTTCTTCCTTCATTCTTCTCTGCCCCCCATGTTAATGTGGCTTTCTGCCACAGACTGAATGCCTCTCTCTACATGTCAGGGAAGATGGCAGCCACATTCTTGGATTCTTCCAGTTAGACCACTTGGTAGAAAAATCACTATTATATTTAATAACTATTGTATTAAGATACGTCAGTATCTTCATCTCCTGTGAAGTACTTGCAGACAACTGGAACGATTTGTATTGCCGAAGGAACGTGTTCTGTGGCTCAGCCAGCCCTGGGTCAGTGCCTCTTCTTGTGGTGAGGAGGGGAGGCGATGGAATTGGGGAAGCGAGTTTCCCCGAATGAAGGATGGTAGTCAGGTAAAAACATCACATGCACACACAATGTTATTATTGTTGATGTTTGCGGAAAAATAAGTAGCTGCTAGTGTACAGTATTGTAAATAAGTATCTCGATCCCTGCCATATATTGATTAATAACAATACTTATTGAGCTAAACTAAGCATGTCTGTATTTAAATATGTGCTTCATGTCTTCCGGAGTCCTCCTTTTTCATATTCATATCGAATTTGGGAGCTGTGTATATTTCTCATTCAGAACTCATCGTATTTCAGAAACCACAACCTTGAAATGAGCTGAAATACATTTTCCAGCACTCCTAATTACACATTTTCATATAGAACAATCTCTGTTACTCCATTTTCCTTACTAAAAATAATGCATCACATAAAAATCATTTACCGAATACAGACTATATGCTGGATCCTTTTTTCTTTATGAAAATTTCAACATGAAACTTTTTGGAATCTTACTAGAAGCGATCTGCTTGTTTTCAGAATTTCTTCAAAGCTGCCCATTCATATGCGTTCGTTCTGCGGAATTCGTTCAGTCAATGGGTAACTGTTCATTGAGTACTTTCCATGTAGATGTATGGTGTCAGCTGATGGGGATTATTGTCAAATGAGCAAATATTTATTACAAAAGCATTATTTGGCATAATTATCAAGCTATTTGTTTTTTATTCAGTACCTAATGACAGTGTGTACATTTTATTTGTGCTAAAACAGTACGAAGACAGATTACAAATTGATTATAAAATCTTTACACAAATAATTGCTAAATCCAAAATATATTGTCATATCCCACAGTACAAATTTTATTAACTTTCTGTCATTCTGGAAGACAATAAACAGAGGGATTTTTCTTTTGCTTGCTTGTTTTTTATTTTTATTATTATTGTTTGTCCCTGACTGTACTTTGCTTTCCATCCATGATTCATTTTAATCACATTCCTTAAATGTTAGGTTTATTTTAGCCTTATAGCTTTCATTTTGAGTGGTGACGAACAAAGGGATAGCCTGTTAAGAAAAAGGCTTTATCTTAAAGAGTGACAGTCTTCCTAGAGCTCTATCAGCTCCCATCAGGAGTTCATTAGTGGGTATGGTTCTGAGTCTGAAATTCTCATCTCCTGCTTACTTTCATTTCCCAAATCATCTTGTGGTAGATACAGCTTTACTGTGTTGTTGATTTCATTTAATTCTTCCGGGAGTTTATTCATTGGCGAATTAAAAGCAAAATCTGCTATTACTCGTAGCATCCCAAAGCTGGAGTAAGCGAGGCTCATGCTAAATTTCTAAATTAAAAGAATAATGCACTTCAGTTCGTTCTACCTTTTTTGTCCAATGGTCCAAAAAGTGGGGAGGGGTGGTTTTGTTAAAAGTATCCTTGCCAGTAGAGAGTTTTACATTTGGATGTAGGGAGACTGCTTAAAATGGAGGGTCATCTAAGATTTTTCCTCAAGTCGGAGGGAAGATTTTGTAAAAGGATGGGGGTCTTAATTCGTTTTACAGCAAATGAGATTTCTGAAGTGACAGTGTTGATAAGATTTGTTTTTTTTCTGCATCAGCATGTCTGTTAGAAACTACCAGGGAGTCTAGATCCCACTGGGTGGTTACGAAAAATTTGTCAGATTAGTTAGAATGTTCAGTAATATAATGACATTAGTTAACTAAATTGCTTCCTTAATGAGGGCGTATGACACTGGGTTTTTAAATGATAGCCTAAAGATTTTTAGAGATATGTAGATTAGAATATTCAACAAATGAAAACTAGTAAAAGAATATAAAAATTCTCTGCTAAGCAATTTTGAAGCATCTTTGTTATATGAATTTCTTATAGCAACTCTGAACGGTCAAGGCTAGTGGGCTTGTACGACAATAAGTGTTCCTGGCCCGAGGTCATGATTTAAAATGATAAAGATAAAATGTGTAGCCTGCTCTCTTCTCAAGCTCCAAAGTGCCTTCCGCTGCCCTCGCCAGGTCCGATTCCTCACCTTCTGACTTAGCCTACCTTCAGAGTCTGGATCCAGTTTGATCTCCAGGAAGAGGAACTTTCGTCATTGTTCATCAGGAGGTTTGGCTACCGCTGGCTCTCCTTTAATCTTAAATTTCCATCAGGATTTGTCGTGATTCATTAGGACTAAGCTCCTGGTTTATATTTCAGCTTCTGTTTATGGCTACCTGTACTATTCTAATGGGCCTACATCCGGGCTCTGGTTCCTTACCAGTTCTTTGGGAATGTGACCTTGATTGCCACCTGAGCCTGCCCTCTGTGAGGCTATAATCCTGATTCATATTTCTTTTTTTTTTTTTTAAAGATTTTATTTATTTATTCAACAGAGATAGAGACAGCCAGAGAGAGAGGGAACACAAGCAGGGGGAGTGGGAGAGGAAGAAGCAGGCTCATAGCGGAAGAGCCTGATGTGGGGCTCGATCCCAGAACGCTGAGATCACGCCCTGAGCCGAAGGCAGACGCTTAACAACTGTGCCACCCAGGCGCCCCTTGATTCATATTTCTTGACCATCCTGACACCTGTCAGCTTGGCCAGGTTATCTGCTTACTGTCTTCTGCCGACTCTCCTGCTGCTCTGTGCGTCCTTCCTGCTGCTGCTGCTGGGCTGCTGGGCTGCTGCGCTGCTGCTGGCTCGCCTGCCTGGACTTGCTTGCCCTGTCTGCAGTGGGAACCCAGGATGCTCGCCTCTTGCACACGAAAGCTCTCTGAGTTGTGGCCATATCCAAAAAGTCTCTTTAAATGGCAACTGCTTCATTGATAACAATAGCCTGTTATTTAGCCATTTTGCCTCTAGCTTTTTGCTCCTAGTTGCATTTTTTTTTCAAACTTTGGAAACTTGCTATTTTATGCAAAGGTGGGGAATACTAAAGAAGAGGTAGACGACAGTCTTGCTTGGCCAGGACAGCCCCATCGCTTAAGAGGTAAGAAGTTACCGAGGTGGCTGTGATAACAGGAATGATGGATTACACTTAGGTAGCTCTCCCTACGTGCCCGACTCTGAGTACTTTTCAGGTATTAATGCGCATAGTAAATTATAAAACCTGCCATCAGCAGAGACGAGGCAATGTCACATTTCAAGTGCAGTAGGACAGTCAGATGTCTTAGATTTTACTAAGTCGTGCAGAGGTGAAGCCTCTCCTCATGTCTCAGTATCACCAACATTCAGCATCGGGAGGAAAGGCAGTTGCCACAATTGTATAGATTCTGCAGAGCAAATATGAAGAAGGGGATGTGTATACACCTCTCCCTAACTATATGGAAAGTACACAAGTGGAAACGAAATGTCCAGGTGCACCTGGGTGACTCCGTCGGTGAAGTGTCTGCCTTGGGCTCAGGTCATGATCCTCGGGTCCTGGGATCGAGCCCCACATCCGCATCGGGCTCCCTGCTCAGCGGTGAGTCTGCTTCTCCCTCTCCCCTCCCCCACTTGTGTGCTCTTCCTCTCACTCTCTCTCAAATAAATAAATGAAATCTTTAAAAAAAAAATGTCCAAATATAAAAGGGAATCTAAGGGTGTTAATAGGCAGCAATATCTGTGGGTTGAACAAACAAACACACAAAGAAATGAACAAACAAAACAATGATATCAGAGAGTTGTAAACATAATCACCTTTCCTGTCAGGGAAAAGGGGGAGACACCTGTAGCCGATAGAATAAGATATTTGTAATATCTTAGCATGATCACATTTCCTTTTAATTTCTTTTCTTCATTAGTTTCAAAAGCATTTTTAATGAACGTGTACCAGTGGTTTTCCCTAACATTAGTCATGAGTATAACGAAGATAACGGGGATGTGTATAACAGTCCCACCCTCATGGAACCTAGAGTCTTGTGGGTGATGTGGACAAGGAGACAGGCAGTTCGAATGCAGAGTGGCAAGGGCAGTAGCACAAATCGAGCTTTGGATTCGGACAATTCTGGATTCAAATCCCTGCTCCACCACCATACTAACTGGGTTGCTTTGGACAAATGATTTACTCTCTATCAACTTCAGTTTCTTCATCTATAAAATGGAAATAATAATTGTACCTGCCCTAGGGTTGTATGGATTACATAAGTTCCAGATGAATAAACTCTACTAAATATCCCCAGTTTGCCTGGCCCTTATATCACGTGCCACTTATATCATCCCCAGATCATATGACAATGACATTTTAAAAAAGATTTTCTACTTATTTGAGAGAGAGAGGAGGAAAGGGGCAGATGCACAGGGAGAGAGAGAATCCAAAGCGAACTCCGTACTGCTCACAGAGTCCAACTTGGGGCTTGATCCCACGATGGCCAGATCACGACCTGAACTGAACAGTGAAATTTTAAATGAGGTAAGAGCTGAAACAGATTAGCTGGAGAGCGTGTCAGTATGGAGTATGAGAGTTTCTCCTTTCTTTTTCTTTCTTTCTTTCTTTCTTTCTTTCTTTCTTTCTTTCTTTCTTTCTTTCTTTCTTTCTTTCTTCCTTCCTTCCTTCCTTCCTTCCTTCCTTCCTTCCTTCCTTTCTCTTTCTTTCTTTCTTTCTTTCTTTCTTTCTTTCTTTCTTTCTTTCTTTCTTTCTTTCTTTCTTTCTTTCTTTCTTTCTTCCTTCCTTCCTTCCTTCCTTCCTTCCTTCCTTCCTTCCTTCCTTCCTTCCTTCCTTCCTTCCAAGATTTTATTTATTTTATTTGACAGAGAGGAAGAGACAGCCAGCGAGAGAGGGAACACAAGCAGGGGGAGTGGGAGAGGAAGAAGCAGGCTCCCAGCGGAGCAGGGAGCCCGTTGCAGGGCTCGATCCCAGGACACTGGGATCATGACATGAGCTGAAGGCAGACGCTGAACCACTGAGCCATCCAGGCGCCCCAGAGTTTTTCATTTCTGTGTGTCTCATTCTGTGTAAGGTCAACTGTGCAGGGGAAGGGGAAGTCGAGTAGAAAGCTGACTGCTGAGTGGGTGGGGGGGCGCGCAACTTGTAGATGTGCTTGATGGTGAAGACTTGACCATTGTCTCTAGTGATGCAGTATGAATATTTAAGATATTCCTCTCTTCAGATCTTCTCCACTTGAGCCCAGTGTTACTGAGACACTGAAGACCAGGCTAGTCTGAGGCACATTTTAAAAACTGATCCTCATATCTCCTTTCGCCTTCAATGTCCATTCCTTTTTCACATCCGTCCTTCCATCTATCATCTGCTCGTTGATTCATCTGTCCATCTGTTCATGGATCCATCCATCTCTCCGTCCTAACTTTGTCCAGACATTTTTCCATTAATTAAGTATTTATTGATTGATTCACCAGGAGACACTAGGAATATAAAAAAACAGCACAGTGATGTTTTCTGTTCTCACAGGGTATCTTAACTAAGATACAGGTTCAGCTCAGCCAAGACAGAAGCGTATTTCTCCCCCTCATAAGATTATGAGTGATTTAATTTTGGCAACTTCGGATCCAAACTTTTTCAAGACATGTGTAATAATTTCCTTGCTGTGGTCACCTGGGGGCCTTTCCCCCTGATTCTGATGCTCTCTTTGCACAAAACTTTTTTAGGGGGAGAGGTTCTAATTCCCATTTAAATAATAATGCAATTTAATTTCACCAGATGTTTTGTTGGGATAGAAAATTACAGTCAAGTCAGATTGACTGGTTGGATCTTTTTAGGGCTAACCCCCCCCCCCCAGACTATTGGCTGTTTATTGGTTTGTTTACCAAGCAGTTATTGAATGCTTGTCATATATCAGGGTCAGGTACACTGATGAATTAAATATCATAATCCTTTGCTTTTGAGGTGCTCAGGATTTTGTTAAGAAGCAAAATAGTTAAACTTAATTGTGTATGTTGTACTTATTGACTCAGTGTGGCCATCTATGAGTGAAGAGGAGGAAACGATTTATCTGGATGGGCTGGGGAAGAACATGTGGAGAAGATGCTGTTGACTTTGGACTTCAGAGGATGAATAGCATTGCACTAGGCAGAGAAGCAAAACTTAGTATCTAAAGGGAGAAAGGATATGAAGGGAGAAAATGCTGCACGAAGAAGGCATAGCATAGTGTGGTTAGGCAGTAGATAGATGTGAGGTGTTACTGGAGTCTGTAGCTTTTGGGAAGAGATAGAGGTAAAGAAGTAGTACAGTCAGTTGCAAAAGGGTTTCACTAGGATGCTAAGGTCTTGTCTAAAGAGAAAGAGCTCTTGACAAAGGACCTTTGTTTTAATTTTCTTTTACGGGATGGGTTTGTTGACATATTCTGTCCTCCGTTTCCCCCTCCCTTCTTCCTTTTCTTCCTTAGTACATTTATTTGAATGTTCCTTTCTAGGTGCTAGGGATAAAGAAGTGAAAAACTAAAAAAAAGAAATGTCTTATCAGTATGGAGCTTCTGTTCTAGAAGCAGAGTTCGTATAGACCATGTAAGTGGGAAGATAATGAATATCTTAGGCTTTAAAAGCCATATAGTTTCTGTTGCAACTACTCACTTCTGCCCGTGTAGTGGCAAAGCAGCCATAGACAATACATGAACAGATGTGAATGCCTCATTTCCAGTAAAATTTTATTTACACACTGAAGTTTGAAATTCATATAAATTTCATGTGTCATAGAATATTTTTCTTTTCTTTTGTTTCTTTCTCCTACCATTGCAAAATGTGAAGGTCATTTTTAGCGCACAGGCTGTGCCAAAACAGGGAGGCTAGCTTTGGCCCACTGGCTGTAGTTGGTCTAACCCTGTTCTAGAAGTTCAGGTTAATGGAGACATTAGACACAGCCATTAGCTGAGTGAATCAAAACCAATTTACATTTTTAAAAGATTTAGAAAATAGTGTAACTGGCTTATAAAGCAGAGAGATTCATCAGTTCTGCAGGAGAGGCAGGGAAGTGAAGCTGTTGGGTCATGGACGGTCTTGGACATTAATGTCTAAGTGAATGAAGGTTGTATCAGATCTTCTGGAAATTCGGTTGCTTCCTTCCACGTTGAAGCTTGTATTCACATGGCATTTCTGTACATAAACTAGTCTGGCTGTCTCCTGAGATCACCTCCTCTGAGCCAGGTCCCTGTTGTGAATCTTGGTATTATATAGTAATCAATGTCCACTCTGGCACGATCACCATTCTCGTCTCTCAGCCCACCATGTGAACGCAGCCTGGTTCAAGTACTTTTCTCAAATGAGGATGAAGAATTAGAATGAGTGTTAGTCATCCAGATGTTTCTGAGAGCAAGCTATCAGGCCTTCAGACGAGCAGAAAGATGTTGCCTACACATTTTAATAACACTTTTCATCTGCTTGTGATAGTCAAAGTTGTTGAAGTTCTTAAGATATGTGACTTGGGACCCAGGCCCAGCTCCACCCGGTCTGCTCGACACTAGACCAGTCATTGGGGCTTCTTCAGCTCGTTTCCACATCTGTAAACTGTAACATAAGTTACTCATATGTAAATTACAGGCCTCCTATAGCACATGAACTAGTCCTCGTAATCCATATCAAGCACATAGTACAGTGTCTAGTAAATAGTAAAATAAATAAATAAAAATGGACTATTATCACTATCATTGTGATTAGGGAAAATAAGAGAGATTTAGCACTCTTTCCCTCATAGGGTTTTAGCTATTTTTTAAAAAAAGATTTTATTTATTTATTTGAGAGAGAGAGAGAGACAGAGAGCACAAGCAGGGGGAAAGGCAGAGGGAGAGAGAGAGGGACAAGTGGACTACCTGCTGAGTGGGGATCCCAACGTGGGGCTCAATCCCAGATGCTTAACCGACTGAGCTATCCTGGCACCCCAGGTTTTAGCTATTTTAAGATTGGATGAATGTTAGAAAGAGGAGAGAATTAACTAAGAAAAAAAAAAAACTTGACTTAAAATCCTAAAACATGTGGGGTATTACAGATAATAAAAGGGGAAATTAAATATGAGCTGTATCATTTTGAAAGAACACAATCAAGTATTAAACATTTCAGAAATTTAATTTGAGGGACGCCTGTGTGGTTCAGTTGGTTAAGCGTCTGCCTTTGGCTCAGGTCATGATCTTAGGGTCCTGGGATTGAACCCCACATTGGGCTCCTTGCTCAGCTGGGAGCCCACTTCTCCATCTGCCTGCCTTTCCTCCTGCTTATGCTCTCTATCTCTGACAAATAAATAAAATCTTTAAAAACTTTAATTTGAGAAAGGTTAATTACCTTTACAATGTCAATTATATTTTTAAATAAAGGATTGCTAATTCTTTTGAAAACATGCCCGGGACATATTCATTTGTTAATTTAAGAGGGTGTGTAGTGGACCCCCAAACTTCTTTACAATGAGTACAAACCACTCTAATATATCTTAACATGAAGGCTCACCACAGCCACTGTGGACTTCAGCTGCTAAAATTAGAGTGTGCTCTTTTCAACTTTCTCCCCGTTGTGTTAGAATTTGCCTTGGTCGACACCAGTAAGAGGCTTTTTATTTACTTTCTATTGCTGGGAAGGATTTTAATTGGTTCCATGGCTCTTAGTCAAGTATCACTTTATTTCTCAACGGATGATTCAGACCTGCAGGAGTCATGCCATAATTTAACTGTAGAAAAATGTAGTATCTTGGAATGTTACACACCAAAAATTATACAATGGAGAGAAGGTTGTGCTGATCTCTAGAAGAATGAGTGAAATTCTAATTCATTCTTGTACATTTTGTGCTTTGGAGTTTTTCTCCAACTGATAGAGAAGTCTAGGTTGATCACTGTACATATTCTTTCTCAATCTACTTTATGCCCAGTGGCATATATGTATACATGTATCTGAACATAGATATGTGTGTATGTGTACAATTTGGACTTTATGTCAAAGAATGGATTTCTTTGTTCAAATTGTACTGATTCTTTTGTGGCCACCAAATCTACAACCAACCCTTGAGTGAGTTATTTCTCTTGGCCTCAATTTTCCCATGGGGGAGATAAAGCTTGTATCTCGAAAGGGGTTATCAGAAGAACTAACTGAGACAATAGGTATAAAATGGCTAGTTCGTGCCTGAATTAGTAGGTGCTTAATAACTGTTTGATTTCTTCCCTTCCATCTTTCCCATGGCTTTGCTTCTACCTTCTGGCCCAAATCATGCTTTAACTACCATTGGAGTCTCTTCTTTCATTTCTCAAATCACCATGTAATTTATTCCCACTTTTAATCAAAAGCAGACAAATAAACGAAATATGATCATATTATTTCAGAGATTTTCCAGTTGTAAATATGATGAGATACCCTAAAGATATGTATTAATATAAACAGAATAATCTAATTATGAAATTAAATGAGTTTCCGGGCTTTTATTGTGCTTATGATTGAAAATGATAGTGTAGATTTCATGTCTATTGATGGGTGAGAGTTTTGATAAAACCACAAGCAACCTCGAATTATTTTCTCCTTGGGCACCTACGAAGATGGGCTACAGTTCTTATTTACCACCGTGATGTGGAGACCCTCCTGTTCTGCTTCTCTCTGATAAGCTGTCACATTCACTTATCCCCACTGACCTCTCCCATTATGGTCTTAGTTACTCACAGTTCCTCTGTCTTCCAAAAATATGCTCCTTTATTGTTATGATGTCTCTGACTTTGTTGACCACAGGCTCTGTAGATTTATCCTTGTCTTCCAAGCCTTTTTTGCAAGTGAGCCTGTTTTGTCACAGTGTTTAGAATTATTTGTACCTAATGCTGATACAATTGGTCTAAAGATCGAAAATCAGTCTCATAGGCATGGCTACTGGGCATGGCTATTGCTCTGCAAAACTAGTTTGCTTTGAGGCTTTTGCAATATTGGATCCTGAATTTGGTCTGCTGAGTTGCCAGAGGAGGTAATATACGCTTAAAAATTTGTAATAAGAAAATTTTATAGTGGGGACAGTTCTTGGAGAATCTCCAGGCCAATATGAGGTCTGGGACTAAAAGTTTAACATAGCAGAGATGTCCGCAGCCAAATTGATCTGTGTCCAGCATTGCCATAACAGCTGTAAGAAGGGATATATGTATACCTGGAAACCATCATTCTGCTCTCTGCTTCTATGAATTTGAATATTTTAGATACCTCATATAAGTAGAATCATGCAGTATTTGTCCTTCTGTGTCTGGCTCATTTTGCTCAGCATAATGTCCTCCAGGCTCATCCATGTTGTTGCAAATGGCAGGATTTCCTTCTTCTTTTGTTTTTTAATGGCTGGATAATATTCCACTGTAGGTTAGTATTGCATTTTCTTTTTTCAGGCATCCATTGATGGACATTTAAGTTATTTGTACATCTTAGCTATTGTGAAGAATGCTGTAATGAACATGGGAGTGCTAATATCTCTTTGAGATTTTGACTTCAAATAGCATGGCTATTACCAAAAAAAGAAAAAAAGACAAGTATTTGCAAGGATGTGGAGAAATCAGGACCCTTGTATACTGTTGGTGGGAATGTAAGATGTTGCAGTTTCTATGAAAAATGGTATGGAGGTTATTCAAAAATTAGAAGATTTACCATATGATCCAGAAATCCTCTGTCCGTTTCATCTGATTGACAACATGTTCATTTTGGTCCATGTGGTTCAAATGGGGTTAACCTTCATGCTGGGTGTGAGCCAACCCCATGTTCCTTTGACTCAGCTAGAGGGAGACACATTGAAGGTCACTCATGAAATACCAGGATTTCTTTTCAAGAATTGTTGGAAGAGAGAAGGTCACTTTCCATTGTGTTTGCTAACATAGAGTGAAAGCCTATATGGCAACTTTGTCATCAGTAGGGAGGAGCTTTCTCAAGAATGGCATGAACAGGGAAGAAAGCAAGACATATTTGACCCTGTGGATCTTCCCAGGCCTGGTATTTTCTCGTATTTTTAAGTGTTCTAACATTCGTTTTAATTGGGGCAAGGTGTCTTACCATACTGATGTGCCATAATTTATCAGCTGCTATTATTTAACATTGCTATAATTGCTATTTAATATTTTGTCTGAAATTAGCAAACATATATATAAGTGTTTGGTACTTCTGTAAGATACGGAAGTGGCATTGCTAATTAGAAGTATGTAAAGGTTTTTTTTTTTTTAAGAGTTTTCGTATGGTAGGAAAGACATTTAATGTATGTTTTTCCTAGGACATTCTAGTTTACGATTCTCTTATTATGAAAAAGTTTATGTGTAGATTGAATGAATCATTTTTCTTAGAAATGTAAGAAACAGAAATCCTCTCTATCATGGTGTTAAAACTAAGTCAAGAAAGCTGATATGTTGCCCAGCAGCAAATGGGCTACGTGAGATCTTCAAGCAACTGTGTCTGGGGTGCAGTGCTTTTGTGCTTTTGGACAGCGCTCAGAGCAGTGGACAATCTGAGCACTGGTGTTCAGGTATGAGTTGTGCTCCCTTGAGATAGGAGAGTGAAGGAGAGCTGGCTAGCTATGTCTGGGGCCTCTCCCTTGGTTGCTGCATGCCATTTCCCCCCAAGAGTGGACAGGGTGATCAGTGTAGCTCAAGGGACATATAATCACATCCTGTTGATGACACAACATGTGACAAAATCCTAATAGGAATGGAAGTAGGCTTCCCTGATGTCATCTTGAGTTCCTCTAAAGGGCAGAGGGTTAGGATGTTGACCTAGCTCTCAGGGAGGCCTTCTTGAGACTCTCTCCTTTCCACTGTTCACCCTCTCCCCTCTTCAGTGCTCACAGCCCCTGCTTCTCCAAAGCACGCTTCTCTTCACTTCCTCACATCCTGAAGCACTCGCTTGCTAAGCCAAACAACACCAGCTTTTGTTCCTTCTAGTCGAAGAAGTAATGTGAATTACATTTATGTAAGTGCAGGAAATGTGTTTATTGTAATTGACACCTTCTAATTGCAAAAAAATGTAAAAATGGATATTACAGTAGAGGGACATAGAGCAGCTTTGTGAGAACAAAAATGGGAATAAAGAAATCTGGTTCTCATCATAGCTGTTCTATGTACTATCTGTGATCTTTGTTAAATTACTTAACACTTCACAAGTCTTTGTCAGCCTTTTCAAGCCTTTGTCAGCTTTTGCAATGAAGGAGACCAGCAGGAAAGAAGCTTCTTCCAGATCCCTCCTCAGGATATTGATTTTCTAAATGGCAAAGGTTGACCCAAGTGGTTGGAGAGCCCTGTGCTCCCAACATTGCAGCTCTTGCTGCTGGTCTCATACCGTGAGGCCCATGACCATGCAAGGAAAAATCAGAGAGCAGTACAAAAGGGATTCCAGAGTACAGAGAGGAACAGATAGCAGAGCCCAAAGTGATAGTACCTAACAAAACAGAAATGCTGGAAGAGATTCACCTTCTCTATTCTATTCGTCTATATTTCTGTCTCTTACTCTCTCTGCGTAAGTATATTAAAAGTAAATCAGATAGGGGCGCCTGGGTGGCACAGCAGGTAAGCGTCTGCCTTCGGCTCAGGGCGTGATCCCGGCGTTATGGGATCGAGCCCCACATCAGATTCTTCTGCTATGAGCCTGCTTCTTCCTCTCCCACTCCCCCTACTTGTGTTCCCTCTCTCACTGGCTGTCTCTATCTCTGTCCAATAAATAAATAAAATCTTAAAAAAAAAAAAAGTAAATCAGATAGATAAAAAAAAAAAAGGGACTTCCCTAAATTAAAAAAAAAAAAGAATTAAAGTATTTAATAGATGAATTGAAGGAGAAGATGGCCGAGTTGGATTCATATTTTTAATGCTTCTACATGGTAGAAGAAATGACTTAAAACAGTGAACACAAATATAGAGCATCAAAAATTTTGAAGATAAAGGAAAGAAACATGGGGAGAGTACATTCAGGAGACCCAATGTGTAAATATTAGGAGTCATAGAAGAAGAAAAAGTTTTAGATGTAAGTGAAACAATGATTTAAATGCGTATCTATCTATCTATCTATCTAGATATATACACAGACACACGCACACACACAAATATATATATATATATATATATATATATATATATATATATATATATATATATATATGAGTATATATATATAGAAGAGAACTTCCCTGAGCTGAGTTCTTGAGTCTATAGATTAAAATCCCACTTCTGGGTATATACCTAAAAGAAATGAAATCACTATCCCAAAGAGATACCTGCATTCCTGTGTTGACTGCAGCATTATTCACAAGAGCCAAGATATGGAACAACTAAGTATCTATTGATGGATGAACGAATAGACATTTTTATATATGCACTTATATACAGTAGAATGTTATTCAGCCTTAAAAAAAGGGAAGGAAATCCTGCCATTTGTGACAACAAATGAACCTGGAGGACATTATACTAAGTGAAATAAGCCAGACATGGAAGAGACAATGTTGTGTGATCTTACTTGTATGTGGAATCTAAAGAAGTCAGACTCATAAAAGCGTGGTTATCAGGGGACCGGGGGTGGGGAGGTAGGGTGAAGGAAATGGATAAATGTTAGTTAAAGGGTACAAAATTTCACTTTTAAGATGGATATGTTCTAGAAGCCTAAAGTACGATATGGTGACTATAGTTAATAATGCTGTATTGTATACTTGAAATTTGCTAAGAGAGTAGCTCTTAAGTGTTCTCACCACATACACACACACACAAAGTAACTGTGAGCTGGTGGACAGGTTAGCTTGCTTGATAGTGGTATTTGTTTTACAGTGTATATGCATATCAAAACCTCATGATACAGACCTTAAATATTCAATGGTATCTCAGTGAAACTAGAACAAAAATCCTGATAATGCTTGGCGTGATTGAGGAGAAAAGACACATACCTCAGTAAGTCCTGGTAAAATTCCTGAACTGTAAAGATGAAGAGAAAATTTACAAGCTTGTAGGCTGGAATGATTTTCTTTAAAAATAAAGAAGGATCCAGAGAGAGTGTGATTCTCTTCTGTAACATCGAAGTTTGAAAGACAGTTTGAGTTTACAGACAGAAAAGCACTGTGCCACCAGAGTCCCATACCCAGTGAAGACATAATTTACCTGTTCAGTTAATGGTGTATAGGATAAAGTATTGTGGATATTCAGTGATTCAGAGAGAATATCATTTGTGGACCTCTTGAGAGACAGTTGTTTGAGAATGTACTTCAATGGAATAATGTATCAGATAAAAGAATTTAAGACAGAGGAAGGAGATGAGAGCATTCAGTGGCAAGTAGTGACTTGACATACCTTTCTATGTATCATCTATCTATCAATCATCTATCTGTTATCTACTTGTCACCTATCATCTATCTGTCTATCTATCTATCTATCTATCTATCTATCTATCTATCTATCTATCTATCTATCATCTATCTGTCTATCTATATTTCTATCTATTTATCTATCATCTTATCATCTCTCTATTATCTATCATCTATCTATTACCTGTCTATCTAAATAGATAATAGGAAGAAGGAATATGGGTAATTCGAATGCCAAAAATTAAATATTGAAAAAAAAAGATATAAAGGAAAGCTGTTAAGCTAGAACTAAATTTTCTGTGTTACTGAAGCCGGTGTGGGAGTTGTGTAGTGATTTGAGGAGTTTGGGGCATGATCAAGGGAAGAGATAAGACCATGAGGGAGCAGGAGCACATGACAGACTTCAGTCAGGTAGCAATTTGATAGATCTACAAGGTAGGCATGTCCCCTCACAACATGAGACCTTTCTAGGACCAGGGTGCAGGGCACTTCCCAGAAGGGGAAAAGGCAAGGAAGAGAGGCTATGTCCACTCTCTTAGAGGTGCAGGCGATGTGGCTGAGGACGATGGCAGGGAGTCTGAGAACTCAAGGGTCAGAGAATTCCAAAGAGAAAACACGCATGAGGTCTTTTACTGGCCCTGAGGCTGATCTAAGGCTAGTGAATGTTGGATGCAGTTTCCCAGGGTCTGCACAACATGCATACAGTAAATGGGTAATGTCTCCATATTTGGGGTACATGTAAAACAATTAGATGTGTAAAAATGTGGGGGTGCCTAGGTGGCGCAGTCATTAAGCGTCTGCCTTCAGCTCAGGGCGTGATCCCAGCGTTCTGGGATCGAGCCCCACATCAGGCTCTTCCACTGGGAGCCTGCTTCTTCCTCTCCCACTCCCCCTGCCTGTGTTCCCTCTCTCACTGGCTGTCTCTGTCAAATAAATAAATAAAATCTTTAAAAAAAAAAAAGATGTGTAAAAATGTGAGTTCAGTGTTGGCAGGCTTTTGAGCTAACAGTACCAGCCTGCTGGAGTCAGATCTAGTAGACAAAATAGGGATGTAGAGAATTTGAATGATCTCAATAAACATCATATAAAAGATATGTATAAGCTTTATACATACATTGTATATGTATATGTTATGCATACTTAACCATATACTTGGCTATGAGGAAAACTTGTAAAAAAATCAGAACTCCAATAAGCTACATGTTACATTTTGTGTTGGAAGAAAATAAAATTAGTAATAAATAAGGGGACCCCACCTCCTCAACAACTGGAAATTAAGAATCACACTCCCAAATTAATTACGGATCAAAACAGAAATTAAAACCAAAGTTAGAAATTAAAAACTATTTTGAAAACATTGTAAAGGAAGATACTTCATAAAACCAGTGGCCTCAGCAAAAGCTCTACTTAAGGAATAACTCCAGTCAGTGATCCAAAAAAGGGAACTTTATGCTTTTTTTTTCTAAAATCACAAGAAAAGCAACACCAAAAAATAAAGGGAAATGCTAACCTTAAGTCCTGTAATAAAAAAGAAATAGAAAGGATAAAGTAAAACTATTTTTATTTGAGTATTCAAGAAAATCAATAAAACCCTGTTGAACTAGAGAAAAAATAGAGAGGACAACACTACATGCTTAGGAATAAGAAAGGTCACAAATCTACACAGATTGAAGAGATTAACGACATAAAGAAACACTATTTCAACATAAAAAGTAATCAATAAAAATCCTAAAAAAAAAAAATGAAATCTATGTATGTGTAGCTTCAGGGTTGGAAAGACCTGGTGAACCAAGACAGGACACTTGGAATATAATAAAGGAAAGAGAAACACATTTTGCTATAAAACAATTAAAATTTTGTGGCAAAAAATATTATAAATGAAGGCAAAAGAAAAATTGAAATTTGTATAACTTTTCTCTCTCCTTCCTTCCCTTCCCTTCTCTCCCTTTTTCTCTTTCTTTCTTTCTTTCTTTCTTTCTTTCTTTCTTTCTTTCTTTCTTTCCTTCCTTCCTTCCTTCCTTCCTTCCTTCCTTCCTTCCTTCCTTCTTTCTTTTCTTTTCTTTTCTTTTCTTTTCCTTTCTTTTCTTTTTTCTTTTCTTTTCTTTCTTTCCTGAAGGATATATACCCTAGGCTATTACTACACATAGTTTGACAAGTAGGGTAAAAAGAACTGAAAAGGCTTAATACCACAGACTGTAGATATAATTTAAAACCTAAAAACTGAGAACAGTAAAGCCCTTGGGGCACCTGGGTGGTTCATTCTTTTAAGCAACCAACTCTTGGTTTTGGCTCAGGTCATGATCTCAAGGTCCTAAGATCAAGTCCTATGTCAGGGTCTACACTCAGCGTAGTCTGCTTGGGATTCTCTCTCTCCCTGTCCTTCTGCCCCTCCTCCCTTGCTTGTGTGCATGTGCAGGCACACACACACACACACACACACACACTCTCTCTCTCTCTTAAATAAATAAATTAAAAAAAAAAATAAAAGGAATGATAGAGTCCTTGAATCAAGCCAAGTACCTTATCCTCACAAAAACTGGAGAGAACAAGTGTGAACATGACTTCTAAAGTTCCTAAAACTTAACCCAAACTACTCCATTAGGCACATGGTATAGGGAAAATGAGTTGGAGACCCTTATCACAATCCACTGTATATCATTTGTAAAATATATGTGACATATAAAGTTGTCACTGAAAATAGTAATGCATTTTTTTAAAAGATTTTATTTATTTATTTGACAGAGACAGCCAGCGAGAGAGGGAACACAAGCAGGGGGAGTGGGAGAGAGAGAAGCAGGCTTCCCGCTGAGCAGGGAGCCCGTTGTGGGGCTCAATTCCAGGACCCTGGGATCACGCCCTGGGCCAAAGGCAGATGCTTAATGACCGAGCCACCCAGGTGCCCCGAAAATAGTAGTGCATTGATCAGCCCACCAAAACGTGCCTTGTGTAGTGTGTGCACTTAATAAATATTAATTTTCCTTCCCTCCAAACCTTAGTTTTGTTTTCATGAAGCTATTCTCTTATCCAATTTTAAGCAGGTCTTTCGAGTTCTCTCACGGTGCATTTTTGAGGTAGTAATGACCTTATCAGCTGCATAAGAACCCTACTAATACCAACGTGAATATATTTTGCTGTGAAATAATAACTGGCTTCCTAAGAAGAGATTGTAGTATTATGACAATTTTCTTTTCTCACCCAAATTCTTGGGATAGAAACCTTGGCTTGTCTTTGTGGGTAGGAATCCTTTCACATTTTGTATTTCAAGGCTACCAGTACGGAGTGACATTTTGTTAAGCTGAACACAAATCAACATCATCTATCAGTCTGACACAGTCAATAGCACGTTTCTGAAACGGAGGCACTATGTCTTAGTAGAAGCGTAGGACACCTGACTTGGGCCAAGTTCAGGCTTTTACTGATCATGGGGTCTTGGACGTGTTGCTGAATTTCTCCGAGTCTCAGTTTACACAGCAGGGTCACCCTCTTCTGCCTACCTAGAGAGTTTGTCGTGAGGATGAAATAATTACTTCATGTAAGTGGGCTTGGTAAACAAGAACTCTTCCATGCATGCCTGAAATGTGGTAGTTACTGCTCAAATACTTAACCTGCCTTCAGGCTGATCTTCCCAAGGGACCCCTATGTACTTCCGGGGTCATGCCTTCTTCTCTGTCCAGTCGTCATGTTGGTCAGCTCTGCCTGAAATTTCATTGTCAATTAATGTTTTTAAACAGCGCGGTTGAGTAGCTTTTGTTGTTGTTGTTTCTGTTTGAAGGATTTCCTCTTACTTTTTCTGTTAGATCTTAGATTGAAGGTGTCATTCTCCAGATACACCTAGGAAGGAATTTATCTGTAGTGCAGAATTGGAATCTCTAGAGATGATGTTTGAATAATAATAAATAACGCTATTTTATTCTTCTCTGTGTGGCATGGAAGAAGTATCATATTAGAGAGATCTACAATTGGGTTGAATCTCGAAACAGGCACTTAAAATGCAAAATAAAATTAGTCTACTTGGAATCATTTAAATTCTGTAAAGTGTGACTTCATAAAATAACTAAGGACATTTTCATGTAGCAATAGATGCCATACAGCCTTCTGGAGGAGAAGATGTAAAGGTGTAATAAAATATTATGTTCCTCCTTACAGTATTCTTCAACATCAATGTATTATGTAATTCTAAGTAATTACTACAAGTCGATGTTTGCCGGTCCTACAGAAATTCTATTTCTGTTGTGAAGGAGACTACCTGCACTCAGCACCCAACGCTATGTCTTTGAATTCTTTCTTTCATCACAACTTACAGAGTTTGAATAAATCCAAATAAAATAATTTATTTTTTTGTATTTTTTGTCATTTATGAAAGACCATATTAAAAGGATGATTTTTTCTCTTAATGAAAGAAGGTGACTTTCTTTTGATGGTTTCTATGTATTAATATTATCTCACGGCTCATACAGTGCTAGATTTCCAGCATTCTAAACTTTGCCATAATGTGATCTCATTATCATGTAAATTATTAACGTGTTTTTAGCTTATTTAATTGCTTGGTCCTAGTTGTGGATTTAGTTTTCTCTATCAGATCATCACAATAGTTTTCAATAATTATCGTTGCTTTATTAATGCAAATAAATGAAAGAATGACATTAACTGTAGTTTTATTTATAAGTCTCCAATGAAGGGCAGTGTAGGCTAGAGCATCATAATTCCCATCTCCTTACAATTAGGTTGTATGTATCATGGAGCTCTATCTGTCTCTGTCTATCACTGACACCTTTCTATCAGTAGAAGTCAAATAGGATCTATCATACCAACTGGAAAAGAACACGGGGTGGGGAAAAGAGCATGGGCTTTGGAGTTAGACAAGAGTAGCTTTCAGCCCTACCACTTGCCAGTTTTGTGATAACTTTTAAGTTGCTGAATTTCTCTGTCTTGGTGGCTTTATCAGGAGGTAACACAGCGGCTCAGGCCATCTCTCTTCATTCCAGAGCGTAGCACGGTCTACCCTGTGCTTGTCAAATGTTAACATTGCAAATCCATGGGGATCTCATTCAGATGTCACTTCTGATTCAGGGGGTCTGAGGTGGGGCCGAAGAGTCTGCATTTCTCATAAGCAGATGGTCCGTCTGGCAGTGTGAGTAGCAAAGTCGTACATTGGGATGCAAGCAGGTCTGATTATGTGTTGAAGTGCTCTTCTGCCGTCTGAAATAGAGATAAGGACATAGCCTTGGAAGAGGTATTATGGCAATTTGAGATGATTGACATTGTAAAATGCCTACCCTGGCTCCTGCTGCGTGGTAGGAGCTCAGGAAGCGTCAACAGTCTGGTCATTGTCTTAGGCATTATCTGTGTAAAGAAATCATTTATGCTTGGCACTAAAGCAGGTCCCAGCTGGGAGTATGGCAGGCATCATTTTGTTTGCAGAGAAGGAAACTAAGACTCCTAGAAGGCATATTTCCAGAGGACAGAAACCCAGACCTCATAACTGTGAACCTAACACTCTTCCCATCCCATCATAGTGTCTTCCTTGTCATAAAAGCTGAATAAGGATGAAATCTAAAAGATACGATAAGGAATGATCTCAGTTTAGTTTTTCAGGCAGAACTAGGACTAGAAGCCATTTAACATACACGGAAAGAAATTCCAACAGAGTTAAAAAGATGTTAGTGAGAACCTGGGCTTCCTTGAATGAAAACTGCTTACTGTTTTGAATCACTTTTCTTGGTGCTCAAGGTGGAAAATGGCACATTCATGCAAAATGACTTTGAATTCTGTAGTATGCATTAAGGAAAATTTTGTGCGGTGAACCAGATAAACTAGGACTGTCCGGTGAACCCAGTCGTAAAGGTTGGGATATATGTTTTCAGCACTGCAATTTGACCTTTCTGTGACCTTTCCCCGTGACCACCTATATCACCAGAGACAGACTTTTCTCTTGCCTACTAGATTTTCCCTCTGTAAGGAGACCCTAATCTGATAGAATCATTCTAGCTTTAGGAATCAGGTCATGACTCCTTGTAGCTATGTTTGTATTAAAGACAAAAAGAAGACAGTAACTACCACACTTCAAAGATTAGGAACTACGATCATGTTCATTCTTTTTTTTTTATTCATAATAATATTTTTATTATATTATGTTATTCACCATACAGTTCATTCTTTAGGGCCTTCTTGGTTTAAGAATATGGAAACCCCAGCAGTTTTGCTTCCTTCTAAGACTAGCTTCTGTTAAGATTTTATAGCAACAGTGGAGGGAGCCTCTGAAGGATTATTTTTCAGAAAAGATTTCATGGGTTGCTTCGACCTTCCATAGTGGATATAGGCTTGCTTGTTATTTGTAGGTTATTGGAGAACAGAATCAGGGCTGAGGTGCTCAGTAAATAATACTACCTTGTCTTTCTTTACCCATTCTGCCTGGGTTTAGAAGCATTTTAGAGATAGAAAGCCAGGTGGATGGAGATAGAGATATAGGTATAAATATATAGACATAGATATAAACTCCGTCTTGTTACTGATAAAGATGAACTTAGGAAATCTGTGTCTCCTAGCCGGGTGGTTTGCTAGCATTTTGCCCTTGCGTTAGACTACACATTTAGACGCCTGGGTACCATCAATTCCATGGCTGCTCTGGACAATATCAGATGCCCCCACCAGAGGGCGCCCCTCTATAAGTTATAGACTGGAAGAGCACGCTTTCTGTGGGCAGGCTGGTTGACAAAAGAGAGGAGGGGTTGAACTACCCATGACCACTACCTGGACTGAAATTTTCCAACCAGCAAATTCACATTTCCTCCTCTGAGAGAGAATGGAGAGGAGAGAAGAAAGGGGTCAAGACAACAAGGTCCCTCGGCAAGGAAGAGATGTGTCCTTCCCTAATATTTTCACAGCTGTGTTCTCTGAGTCCATTGGCTTAACCATAGATCCAATAGCTGTTTTCCAAAGGTGACGTATTTTGGTCTCTGCTCACCTGATCCTTCCATCTGAATTGCTTCTGACCTGGGCAGGGAACAGGGGATCTCTTTATCGGAACAGCTAGAATTCCTTATCTTCTGCTTCAGGCCAAAACTTGAGAAAGACACGGAGAGTGGAATTTGGGAATAAAAATTTCTACAATGTACATGATGGGTGAGTTAAGGCTTTAGGTATTAGCAAGTAAGCTCAGTTGAGGTTTTTTGGGCATATATTATGCACTTTAAAAAAAATGTGTGTGTTTGATTTTTAACAGGTGGAACCAAATCAGGTCGCATCATGCCTCAGGCTTAGCAAATACGAGTTACTGCCTGTAGCCAGTAGACTGTCCTTTATGGGCTTTGTCCAGTTATATGTGACTCTTTTTACAGGAGCAAGTAAGCAGGATATGTCTTTAAAACACACTAGCCATTTAGGAAGCCGGAGAATATGGTGAGAACGGAAACAAACCAGCACAGTAGAACCTGGTGTAACAGTCAAGAATCAGGTATTAAAACACCAAAAAATAAGTGTTTTAGTCCTCAAAACAAATAATGCTTCAGTCAAAACGTAGAACCCCCCCAAAACCCCTGAAGGTAGCCAAAAACTACAGGTGTGAGGTGATCATTGTGACTGCTCGTGGGGAGGTGGGGCTAAAAGGGAGGCTTCCGTTCCTTTCCCTGAAATGAGGGCAACATGAATGAACTGGCCATTAAAGACTCTTGCACCTGTTTCTAGATATAAGAATTGTTCAGGGATTCAAGGAGGAACTAGAGAATTTGGAAAATACCCTTCAGTGTCATGATCTGGACAGGAATAGCAAAATCATAAAGTGAAAGGAAGGCAGGCTGATCAAGCGGTAAGAAAAGAGATTTCACACAAAAGGTGCTGTATCCACAATGATGGAATATTATTCAACCATCAAAAGGAAAGAAATATGGCCACATGCTACAACAAGGATTCACTATGAAAACATGATGCTGTGTGAGAGAAGCCAGACTATAAGGTCACGTGTTGCATGACTCTATAGATATGAAATGTCCAGAATAGGCAAATCCATAGACACAGAAAACAGACCGGTGGCTGCCAGGGACTGGGGGAGGGAGAGATGAGAAGGTACTGCTTAGTGGGTACACTATTTACTTTTGAGATGATGAAAATATTTTAGAAATGGAGGTGATGGTTGTACAACTCTGTTGAGTGTACTGTCACTGAACTGTACACTTTGTTTAAAATGGTGAATTTTGTGTTCCGTGAATTTTACCTCAATAAAACAAATCACACTTAAATATCAAATAATATCAAATTTACATTCTTCAAAATATATCATCTTCTCTTGAAAAAAAAAAGAAAGCAAAAAAAGAGAGATTTCACTAAGGAGAACTTAGAGAACCAACTGGAGAGGCAGGAAAGGGAGTTGGGCTGCTGGAGAAGGCTGGGAGGAGCAACAACGTGTGGGGTACTCCTACAGTGGGGATCCGGAGATGAACACCTGCCAAGTTTTACAAGATCCGAAACACTACATAGAGTGATAAAGCCTAAGACAGGTAAAATTTCAGAGAGCCAGCTGGAACAATCACTCTGAAGGGGTAAGTAAGGGAAACTATTGAGAGGTAGCCTTTTAAAGCTGAACCTTGAAAGAGGGGAGAATGTGGTCGCTGGGTGCTTGGGGAGAGAGAAATGGGCGGTTGTTGGTCAAGGAGTTCAAGGTTTCAGTTATGCAAGATGAGCGCATTCTGGAGATCTCCGTACAGCAGTGTGACTGCCATTCATGCTGTATTGTTTGCTGTCAGAAGAGAGAAGATTTTGGGGCGACTGGGTAGTGCAGTCGTTAAGCGTCTACTTTCAGCTCAGGGCATGATCCTGGCATTCAGGGATCGAGTCCCACATCAGGCTCCTCTTCTGGGAGCCTGCTTCTTCCTCTTCCACTCCCCTGCTGTATTCCCTCTCTTGCTGGCTGTCTCTCTGTCACATAAATAAATAAAATCTTAAAAAAAAAAAAAAGATTTAAAGTGTTCTCATCACGCGCACACACACAAAAGAGAAAAAAGAAAATGTTAATTATGGGAGGTGACGGATATGTTAATGAGCTTGATTGTGGTGATCGTTTCACAATGTGTATGTATATCAAAACATTCAGTTGTACACCTTAAATATATACATTTTTTTATTTGTCAGTTACACCTCAGTAAAGCTGGGGAAAAACCACATATGTCCTTTGAAGCACAATTTAGATTGTTTATGAAGAAAGCTACGTGTGATAATTCTCTCCTACCTTAGACTTTGTAATGTTAGATTTCTTTCCTTAAGAACTTTCGAATTTAACTTTAGTGTGTTGCGTTTTAAAGACTTAACCACCAAAGAATTAAGAGCACAAATGGAAAATTAAAGATCTTTACAATGCAAAAAAAAAAAAAAGAGAGAGAGAAAAGAAAGAATGAATGAAAAGCTTAAGCTTGAAAGATCATTGTTAGACTCCTGATTGTACCTGCTGTACCTTGGAAATCTGAAACATCTAGACGTGGTGTATGGAGAACAGTATCACTGTGAAATGATCAGAGAACTGTTAGCTGGTGAGTGTGCGTTTATTGTAAGTCCTCATACAGGAATTGCTTGTGTCTTTAGGGAACACACCCCAGAGATCTGTGGAATAAGAATTCTAAGGAGAAAGAGAAGAGCAAGAAACACAGACTTATCGGAGGGGCTTCAGGCAAGATAACGATAGTATGAGTCCAAGCTCGGTTTAGCTGTTCAAACAATACTTCTCGTATTCTCAGTGCTTTTTAACTTAATCTCATTGTGGGAGATGAACATGAGAGGGTCATGTTAGAAAATAGCATATCTGGGCCAGGAAACACAAAGGAATATAACGGCAAGAAGGCTTTTGAACACAGCAAGCAGTGTTACCTGCTTACCAGGTAGGGGCCAACCTCAAAGCAAAGTAAGTCATTTAAAACATAGCTGAGCCTTCTTGAAGGGAAGAGAAAACAGCAGAGAGAAAGTACATATTTGAGGCATAATCTGGCCTGCAGGAAAATAGTAGCCAAGAAAAAGAAAAGATGCTACTTAAGGCCTGGAATAATGGAAAGCTCTGGAAGTAAGGGTCATCCGGGGGTCATGGTGGAGGGCCTTGACCTCACTGAGCCCCCAGGGTAAAGGGCTTTAGAAAGACCATTTGCGTCTTCTCCGCAGTCCTCCAGCTGCTACACGTGTAGAAATAGGTCTAAGAGGTAGGTTACTTAGGGTTTAGTAGGTTCCTGGGAAAAGGGCGTGATCACAGCCACCCTGACGTGCAATGGTGCTCACACTCAGCTAAGCCCGAATATGCTAGAAATATGAAGTTCAAAGAAAAAGGAAGATTCAGAAGTTTTGATTAGGCAGAAAGAAAAAGAAAGGTGCTACACGTAAGACACGTTGCCTGAGTTTGCCACCAATGTGTGTTTCTAAATTTTATAGGAAAAGTTTGCCAATGCCTGAGAGAAGATAATGAGCATAAATCAGGACCCCCCTCCAGTTAGGAGGAATGCGAAGGGCCAACTTTAACCTTTTGGTGCAAATGTACTCTTGACTGTGTTTCAGTTCCTCTGTGTGTGTGTGTGTGTGTGTGTGTGTGTGTCCATCTATAGACATCTGGCATAGACGGATGGGCTTCTGGTGAAGCTCAGAATCTACTCCTCTTCCCTTAGCTGTCATTCTAAGCTTGCCAAAAGCACTGGGTTCTAGGAACATCATTTTTCTTGGAACAGATTCTCTAATGACTGGGGATTGCCTTGCTTTCTAAATCTTGTGTGTGGATCCACTGTCCTGATAGTCTCTTGTGGTCTGTTAACTCTTTAGACTCTTTAGCAATGAGACACGTAGGTGATTTTCATACAAAAATTTGGAGATTTTTCTAATCTAATAAATTAAAATTTGGAGATGCTTCTTGTGGAAGATAACTCCAGTTACTGCCCCTGAAGGAATTCAGGATAACCCAGGCATCAAGAACTTCTCTGGTTGAGATGAAGAAAGAAGAAATTGGAGGACTTTAACTTATATTTGGACTTCCAACTTATCTAAGTTTAGGATTTCAACATCAACTCAAAAGAACAAGGGGATTTGACTTTGAAAATATTTTGGACAATTTCTTTTTCCTGAAAATTTGATAATGGAGACTATTTTCAAATTTGGGATTTCTTTATGTTGTTAATTTTGTTACGAAACCTTCAAGATGCGTTGAACAATATGGCTGGACATCATTTGGGATTGGAATTAGAATAGTTGGTGAGTTTTCAGAATGGCATTGAATGGCATTGTATTTAATTATTTCTGTGTGTGTGTGAGAGAGAAAATTCATACCCTTTCAGAGCCAAAATTTCCAGTGACCACAGGCAGTCTGAGGAAGATTAAAAAACTGCAATTATTGGCATGGGGATGGGCAGCATGGCTATGAATTTGGGAACATGACAGCCCTGATGCTTCATGATCGAGGAAATGAAGAAATCTGGGGACTTTCAGGTGAAGGGACTTTCTTTTTCTTTGATTCATTTATCCACCTAGAGGGAGATTTCTTAGAATAAGAATTTGAGTCTCTTGGTCTCTCTCCATTCTCCGCTTTATTCCTTCACCTCAGAGGAGGGGAGTGACCCTATTGTGGTTTTGGAGAGAGAGTTGAGCATACATACTCAGGCTCTTCCCCTTTGCTTGTCTGTGGGGTCTGATAGCCTGCAGAGTGCACAGTCTGCTCCTCTCCTGCCCAGACAAAGAATTCCTGAGGCAGCTCCCCATAGAGAGGCCACGGACTGGGCGGTTGGTTGGATATGCCCACCATGAATTGGGCACATACGCTAGTAAGTCCCTGCAGCTGAAACCTAAGCTGTATACGTCAGAATTGCTTTTATCAGCAATGAAACAGGTATTTGTTCTCCATTTGACTCCCATGACTGTCTCTCAATTAGTGTCACACTGAATAAAACATCATTCATTGGGTTCCTCAAACCTCGCCTTTGAGAATCATGACATTTCCTAATGGTATCGGTTATTTTGTTTATATTTTTAAAGTAAAATTCTTTTTATCATTCTCTTAAACTATCCCTAAAATCTCCAAGGTTGATGAGGGATAAGATGATTTAGTAAGTGTAAAAGAATCTTTGGTCTGAAATGAAAAAGACAGAAACATAGAATCAGGGTTTTGAATACCGGTGATTGTTGACGTTGTCTGTCCTAAACCACCTTTTTTTTTTTTTTTTTTTTTTTTTTTTTTAGTGGTTAAAGGAACCAAGACGAGAGTGGCTAAGGTACTAACTTAGGTCACATAGCTGACTTGTGTCAGAACGATTTCCTCTTTTCTTCCGAAACCTTGACATGAGACGAGTTTGTACTTGTAGTTGAATTAGAAACAAAAATAAACGGATACCAAAGTCCTATAAATCTAGGAACTGCTTTTAAAACAGATCACCTAATTTAGCTCACTCTTCCAATCAAATACACTCTATTGTTTATGGTAACTTCTTCACACTTTTGAGAGTCATAATTTCTCTCTACCTTTTTTACCTCACTTGATAAATACTGGTGTTTTTCTGTGTTTCTACCGGAGCTTGAAATTAATACAGTTTTTGATGCCAAATTGTGTGAGTATTGCCAATTATGTGAGCATCATGAAGACTGTAGGGCTTAACTAACGTTGAAGAGTAGCACAAGGGTGGATTACACTGTTCAGAGCTTGCCATTTAATGCAGGCACGTGATTAAGCTGGAGAAACAGAGATTGATTTAGTTATAACAGCAGTCTTGCCGCCCCATTCTGGGGTGGCCAACATTTCCCTCACACCTTTATGAATTTATACTTTTTAACTACTGGTCCTCCCTCTTTTCATTATGTCTTTATTGCAGAATGTATAGTTTATTTTTCGATTCCCTCCCTCCCCCCTCCGTGTACATACAATGCTACTCCCTGACGTGAGAATTTTCAGGAAGCTTAAGACTTTGGGGTTGAATGAAAGATGAATATATTGAGACACAGGGAAGGGGCTTGCCCAGAGTCCACATACCCATCAATGTGAGAACCCAGACTAGAGTCCTGGAATCTTTTTTTTTTTTTTTAAATATTTTATTTATTTATTTGACAGAGATAGAGACAGCCAGCGAGAGAGGGAACACAAGCAGGGGGAGTGGGAGAGGAAGAAGCAGGCTCATAGCAGAAGAGCCTGATGTGGGGCTCGATCCCACAACACCGGGATCACGGCCTGAGCCGAAGGCAGACGCTTAACCGCTGTGCCACCCAGGCGCCCCTAGGGTCCTGAAATCTTAATTCATATTTTAATATTCTGTTCATCTTTTTTATATATGTATTTTTCCAAAAAAAGCTCCTTTATCTCAGAATATAGGCCTAATATAAGCCCATGTAGAAATTTTCAGCAATACTCCTTTTTGTTGGGATCTTTGCCTGGTTTGGGGATCAAGGTAATATTGGCCTCATAGAATGAGTTTGGTAGCTTTCCTTCTGTTTCTATTTTTGAAATAGCTTTAGGAGAATAGGTATTATTTCTTCTTTGAATGTTTGGTAGAATTCCCCAGGAAAACCGTCTGGGCCTGAAGTTTTGTTTTTTGGAAGGTGGTTTATCACTGTTTCAATCTCTTCATAATTAATTGGGCTGTTTAAAAAATCAATTTCTTCCTGTTTCAGTCTTGGTAGTTTATAGGTTTCCAGGAAGGCCTCCATCTCTTCCAGATTGCTTAATTTATTGGCATAAAGCTGTTGATAAAAGTTTCTAATAATCCTCCCAATTTCATTGGAGTTGGTTGTGACCTCTCCTTTTTCATTCATAATTTTATTAATTTGGGTCCTTTCTTTATTCTTTTGGATAAGTCTTGCCAGGGGTCTGTCAATTTTATTAATTCTCTCAAAGAACCAGCTTCTAGTTCTGTTGATCTGCTCTACTGTACTTCTGGTTTCTAATTCATTGATTTCTGCTCTAATCTTGGTCAACTGCTTCCTTGTGTGTAGATTAGGCCTGTCCCTCTGTTGCTGTTCCAGCTTCTTGAGGTGAGAATATAAAAACTGCATTTTAGATTTTTCTATTCTTTTGAGTGAGGCTTGGATGGCTATGTATTTTCCCCTTAGGACTGCCTTTGCAGTATCCCACAGGCTTTGGACTGTTGTGTTTTCATTCTCGTTGGTCTCCTTAAATTGTTTAAATTGATTTTTGATTTCCTGGTTTATCGAGTCATTCCTGAGCAGGATGGTTCTTAGTCTCGAAGTGTTTGAGTTTCTTCCAAATTTTTCCTTGTGGTTGAGTTCCAATTTCAGAGCGTTGTGGTCTGAGAATATGCAGGGAATAATTTCAGTCTTTTGGTATCAGTTGAGACCTGTTTTGTGACCCAGAACATGGTCTATTCTTGAGAATGTTCCATGGGCATTAGAATAGAATGAGTATTCTTTGGTTCTGGGGTGAAGTGTTCTATATATATCTATGAGGTCCAACTCATCGAGTATGGCATTCAAAGCTCTTGTTTATTTGTTGATTTCTTGCTTAGGTGATCTGTCTATTGCTGATAGTGGAGTGTTGAGGTCCCCTACTATTAACTTATTTTTATCTATATGTCCCTTTATTGTGGTTAAGAGTTGGCTTGTGTATCTTGCTGCTCCCCTGTTGGGGGCATATATATTTATAATTGTCATATCCACGTGTTGGATACATCCTTTAAGAATAATATAGTGCCCTTCTGTGTCTCTAACTATAGTCTTTAGTTTAAAATCCAGTTTGTCTGATATGAGAATTGCTACCCCAGCTTTCTTTTGAGGTCCACTGGCGTGAAAGATGGTATTCCATTCCTTTAGTTTCAGTCTGAATGTATCTTTAGGTTCAAAATGAGTCTCTTGTAGACAGCAAATGGATGGGTCATGTCTTTTTATCCAATCTGCAACCCTGTGTCATTTATGGGAGCATTTAGGCCATTTACATTGAGACTGATTATTGAGAGATATGATTTTAATGATGCCATGTTGCCAGTAAAGTCTTTGTTTCTATAGATTGTGACTTTCTGTTCTGTATCACTCTTGGGGCTGATCGGTGTCTTAGATTTTATCCAGAAGGAAAAAGCCAAAAATCTTATGATTCTCTCAATAGATGCAGAAAAAGCATTTGACAAAATACAGCATCCTTTCCTGATTAAAACCCTTCAGAGTGTAGGGATAGAGGGTCCGTTCCTCAATCTCATAAAAACCATCTATGAAAAGCCTACAGCAAATATCATTCTCAATGGGGAAAAGCTGGAAGCCTTTCCCTTAAGGTCGGGAACATGACAAGGATGCCCACTCTCGCCACTGTTATTCAACATAGTACTAGGAGTCCTTGCAACAGCAATCAGACAACAAAAAGGGATAAAATGTATCCAAATCGGCAAAGAAGAAGTCAAACTGTCTCTCTTCGCAGATGACATGATACTCTATATGGAAAACCCAAAAGAATCCACTCCCAAACTATTAGAAGTTATAGAGCAATTCAGTAATGTGGTGGGATACAAAATCAATGCTCAGAAATCAGTTGCATTTCTATACACAAATAATGAGACTGAAGAAAGAGAAATTAGGGAATCCATCCCATTTACAATAGCACCAAAAACCATATGTTACCTTGGAATTAACTTAGCCAGAGATGTAAAGGATCTGTATTCTAGAAACTATAAATCACTCTTAAAAGACATTGAAGAAGACACAAAAAGATGGAAAAATATTCCATGCTCATGGATCAGAAGAATTAACATAGTTAAAATGTCCATACTACCCAGAGCAATCTACACTTTCAACGCTATCCTGATCAAAATACCGAGGACATTTTTCAAAGAACTGGAACAAATAGTCCTTATATTTGTATGGAACCAAAAAAGGCCCTGAATCTCCAAGGAACTGTTGAAAAGGAAAAACAAAGCTGGGGGCATCACAATGCCGGATTTCGAGCTGTACTACAAAGCTGTGATCACAAAGACAGCATGGTACTGGCACAAAAACAGACACATAGACCAATGGAACGGAATAGAGAACCCAGAAATGGAATCTTGGCTCTTTGGGCAACTAATCTTTGATAAAGCAGGAAAAAACATCTGGTGGAAAAAAGAGTCTCTTCAGTAAATGGTGCTGGGAAAATTGGACAGCTACATGCAAAAGAATGAATCTTGACCACTCTCTCACACCATACACAAAGATAAACTCCAAATGGATGAAAGACCTCGATGTGAGACAGGAATCCATCAAAATCCTAGAGGAGAACATAGGCAGCAACCTCTACGACATGGGCCAAAGCAACCTTTTTCATGACACATCTCCAAAGGCAAGAGAAACAAAAGATAAAATGAACTTGTGGGACTTCATCAAGATAAAAAGCTTCTGCACAGTCAAGGAAACAGTCAAAAAAAACTAAGAGGCAGCCCATGGAATGGGAGAAGATATTTGCAAATGACACTACAGATAAAGACTGGTACCCAAGATCTACAAAGAACTTCTCAAACTCAGTACGCTAGAAACACGTAAACAAATCATAAAATGGGCAGAAGATATGAACAGACACTTTTCCAATGATGACATACAGATGGCTAACAGACACATGAAAAAATGTTCAAAATCATTAGCCATCAGGGAAATTCAAATCAAAACCACACTAAGATACCACTTTACGCCAGTTAGAATGGCAAAAATTGACAAGGCAAGAAACAACAATCGCTGGAGAGGATGTGGAGAGGATCCCTCCTACATTGTTGGTGGGAATGCAAGTTGGTACAGCCACTCTGGAAAACAGTGTGGAGGTCCCTTAAAAAGTTAAAAATTGAGCTACCCTATGACCCAGCCATTGCACTACTGGGTATTTACCCCAAAATACAGATGTAGTGAAGAGAAGGGCCATATGCACCCCAATGTTCATAGCAGCATTATCCACAATAGCTAAATCGTGGAAGGAACCGAGATGCCCTTCAACAGATGACTGGATTAAGAAGTTGTGGTCCATATATACAATGGAATATTACTCAGCTATCAAGAAGAACGAGTTCTCAACATTTGCTGCAACATGGACGGCACTGGAAGAGATAATGCTAAGTGAAATAAGTCAAGCAGAGAAAGACGATTATCATATGATTTCTCTCATCTATGGAACATAAGAACTAGGAAGATCGGTAGGGGAAGAAAGGGATAAAGAGAGGGGGGGTAATCAGAAGGGGGAATGAAGCATGAGAGACTATGGACTCTGAGAAACAAACTGAGGGCTTCAGAGGGGAGGGGGTAGGGGAATGGGATAGACCGGTGATGGGTAGTAAGGAGGGCACGTATTGCATGGTGCACTGGGTGTTATACGCAACTAATGAATCATCGAACTTTACATCAAAAACCAGGGATGTACTGTATGGTGACTAACATAATATAATAAAAAAAATAAATTTTCAGCAATAGAGAAGAATACAGAAATGAAAATACAGATTGTATGCAATTTCATAATTCAGAGGTAACCTGCAGTAACCTTCAGGGTGTATCTCTCTCCAGGTATCTCCTTCGCCTTTTTACACCTGACATCCTAGAGATTTGTCCATGTTCACGTAACTAGTCATGCACCAATATTGAAGTATCAACCTGAGAGTCCATTTTTCAGATACACATATTATATTTAAACATCCACCTGTTGCTAGACGTGTTTTCACTGTCAGCATTTTCCTTTATGTTATCTGTTTTTTTTTCTTCTGGTAAATAAATATTTGCTTAATATTATTCTTATTTAACTGTATGGCACTTGCATATCTTATTTATCTGGAATGTATTGTAGTGAAGGCTGAGGGGTAGAGCCTCATCTTGATATTTTCCAGGAGGGTGACTAGTTTCCCAACATGAGTTACTGAATTGCTTATCTTTTTCTCCCCACACCGATGCATTGATGCCAGGTACGCAGAGGTTTATACTTGCAGATAAACTTTAGAGTTATCGTGTCAGTTTCATATTTTCCACCCCCTTGGGATTGCATTGGATTTATAGATTTCATTTAGGGAGGAAACTGACATCTTTACAATGTAGAGTCTTCCTATTCAAGGAGAAGATGATATCTCCACATTTATGTGAGTCTTCTTTATCTCCCTCAGTAGTTTTATAGTTTTCTTCATTATAGTTTCTGCACATTCTTATTGCTTATTTCCTTTTTTGGTTGTTACTGTTGGATTTATACAATGCACTTATATTTATATTTAACAGTGTTAGAGATTCTATACTTTTTTTTGGTTAGTGTTTGGGATATTTAAACTATACAATAACATATCTAAAAATAATCATTTTTTTCCATCCTGCAAATCTTTATACTTCCATTTTATTCTCTTTTTAAAATTACGTTGTATAGCACTGATATTACAAAGTGAATTATAGTACTGTTTACAAGTATCTTTACCCTTTTTCTGATTTTAATAGAAATGGTACCATTGTTTTAAAATTTAGCATGATGACTGGGTCAGGCGTGTGTTCGATTAAGTGTATGAATTGTACCCCTTATAATGTGGAAGTTCTATTTTTATTAAAAGCATAAATGATATATATTATGTGTGTGCATGTCTGTATGTGTGCATACACAATATGTACTGTATATTTAAGCACATGTGCACACACATATATCCTTTTAAAACAAATTCAAACTGGCATGAAGTAGTTGTTTCTGTTCTGTGATTATAGCAAACACATAGTGGCATTATAATCATGGATGTCACATGGGTAAGTAGGAATGATTTGTGGGTTGTGGTAAGATGATCTTACCTACTCTACCAAGTGTATCCCCCAGTGTCATATTTTGCTGCTAAAATTTGGACTGAACAGATTTCTTCTTTTCATTAATGAATGTGCCCTTTATCAATGACTCATTCATTAATTTAAATTAATGGGGTGTATTATTCAATTAGGTTTGACACCTTAATTTAAATTAGAAAATCACATCTTGAATTTGTTGTGGACAGATGAGGTCTCTACAGGGAGCTTAAGGGGACAGTTGTAACGTAGGAAATTCTTTTACTTCTTTCTGGGAACCTGGGAACGAAGGAGAATATTGGAAGTGAAGAAAAACTTGCCAAAACTGCATTTTGAAGTAAGAAAGTTGTACTTCTCATCAGGTGTATTTACACTTTTTTCTAAGTGCATGTTCAAATATCTCTTCCCCTGAAAAAGTAAGGAAGAAATCCAGGTTAGATTTATGTACTAAGTGTGAATGGGTGACCTTAAAATATTAAATGTTTTATGAAGAAGAAATTCTCAAGAACAGTGGGACTTTCCTTTTATTATGCCTATTGACTGTAGACAAGGCATAAATAGTCATGCAGGACGAAAGGATACAGAAACCAAATGAGTTTATGATTCTGGAAAGTGTAAAGGCTAGTACTGGAGTGTAAGAGAAGCCACCGCTAAGGACAAAGGCTAGACAAGAGCCAGGCAACACTGATGCCAATTAGAAGGATAGTGCAGCTCCTTGACCGCTGGTAAGATGAACAGAGGAGGGACGTGGTGAGAAACAGTTCTGGCCCAACAAAGAGAACTCAGAAGACCTTTGCTACTTTGGTGGGGGAAAACCATTTTGACCCAAAAAGTTCAGTTTGATATGATCCCTAAATTGGTTTCATTTTGTAGAGACCAAGAAGGAGTGACATCCATTGGATTGGGACAAGGGCTCAACACACTCTTCAAAAACTCCTCTGTGAGGAGAACTCACCACTCACTCCTTCCACTCTGCCCCTCTGTACCTGTGAGGAACTGATCTGGAGATAGTTGATAGAATGGAATCACCTCACCCCTTAGGAGGGCATAGTCCTCTAATTAAGTCAACAGCAGAGGGAGAAAGGAATAGCTCATGATAAAGGGAAAATGTAGGCAATACCAGGGTCCAGAGAAGCAGTCTCTCGTTTGTCTTTAGACACAGCAGTAAAACGTGATGCTGAAATGGGACAAGCACAGGGAGGGGAATCATCTCGGGCACCATGATGGCAGGGGTTTAACTCTTAACTCCTGGAGCTTTGCATATCTCATCTCAGGGCTGGCCTAATATGGATATGTGGATTGTGAAGCCGCTTTTCCGTTCCCTGTTTTAAATCTTTATATTTTCCTTACGGATCTATTTCGAACATCTTTACCGCTTTTTATTTGATTTATGGTGGACAGTTCTAAGTCTGTTATTGCTTAAATGTAGAACTCTAAATTGAATGAGTATAAAACTTTTTAAAACAAATATAAACTTATTTTGAAAGTAGGCGGTGCCCTAAAAAGGGGGGAAAAAGATCGATTTCTTATATCTAAATGTCCTATTTCTTCTTCGTTTTTCTGAAAAGCGAAGTGTTAACTTTTGGGATTAATTAGTTTACATGAAGGCTGAGATTCAGAAAAAAAAATGAATTTGAGGCCTTTTCTTCATTGAAATCTTAAAAAAAAAGGAGACTGTTTAAAGGTAAAAGAAGTGGAGAAAATATTAACTTTGGGTCTATTTGTATCAAAGATGAATACAAAGAGCATTTCTATGTGATTTTATGTAACCGCATAAAGAACATTTTTTTGCACACTTTACCTTACTAATTTTAGTAGGAGATCTTTTAAGTTTAAGACAAGTTTGGATCATCTTTTCTTCAGCCCCTCTGGTCTTGATTCTTCTTCACCACAAGCGTGTGGAATATTATAAAGTTTGTCAGAAGAAATAATTGTCATAATTACTATAGATATAAACGTTTTGGATTGGCAAGATACTTTCACAGTTTGTCTCAAACATATCAAAGGAACAGTATGAAGCTTTGGGTATAAAGCCTGGGACCTGGGGCCAAGTCCTGGAAGATTAACTTATGTTATAGAAACAAAATTTCTGGACATCCATAAACTGAAGTTCTTGGTTCATTTTTTGTTATTTTAAAGGAATGTACATGATGTTGTATGTGGTTTCTACTGTTAGAAGCGGCTCCTCAGGAGCTAACCGTATCTGGCTTCTGTATGAATTTATTATCATTGATGTTGGTTGTAATAGCATTGGTTTGCTGCTCTAAATGTTTCCTGGAGTCTACAAACTGACTTTGATTGAGTCCGTTGGTATCCTAATTCCAATTGCACTTAAGCTTTCACTGCTGGTCCGGAGTCCTCCAGGAGCTGAAGTAGCAGGCAGAGGGACAGGGACTGTCCTGGGCACAAGGGAACAGCAGACAGGTTCCCTACTGCCGGTAAGTTCTTTCTCTCCCTGGTACTTCCATTTATTGAGAAACCTAATATTCAGACACTGTTTTACGTTCTTCCCAAGCACCATTTCATTTAGTTCCCAATATAAAAAAAAGCCCTGAAGAGTGGCTTTATTGTCCTCAGTTTACAAATAAGGGAATTGAGTGTAAGGGAGATTCATACCAAAGTAAAATTCCAGGCAAGGAAGTAAACTTAGGTTTGTCACATTTCACAGCTTGTGCTTTCTTCACTATGTCCGCTGATTCCTGTATTGACATAGTTTGGTTCTCATACTTTTTCCCCTACTGTCTTTTGTTAAGAAATATAATAAACAGGACCCATAAAAGTTAGCTTTCTGTCATTTAAAGCAAGTCCGATAGGTGGCTAGGTTTTTTTCTAAGTATTGGTGTAGTATTGTATTTATACTAAAAATTGGTAGAGATTACCTTCTGGAATTTTACAGTTAATAGGAAATTTTGTTTTATCATAGGACACCCATACTTTCCATCTAGTATATGGTATCATATTTCATTTGCTAACAATTACATACAAGTTAGAGAGGTAAGAGAGAAAGTTCTGGATCAGGAAGAACATTGAGTGCTTTTCTAAGGAGTCATTTTGGAAGCAATAAGGAGCTTTTGAAGGATTTTGGATTGGACTTGGGAAGCTAGGGGCATCAATTCTAATGAGGGGAGGTAGTTGAGAGGTGCAGAGGGCCGAACTAAGGCTGATAGATTGTGGAGAGTGACCATGGACAGTCCAGTTGTGGAAACAAACAACAGGTAGATGCAAAGGGACCAATTACACATTTATGACCTGATTAACTGGGTTGGTGGTATGGCTGTTCACAGATGTATAGTGTAGAAATATACTATACAGATGGTATATTTCTGTTGTTTAAGCCACTCAGTCTATGGTATTTTGTTAAAAGAGCCCAGCAAAGGAATATAGCCCAATATAATGAACGTATCATAATTTTAGTATGTTGCCAACATGAAGTATTATAAATGAGGCTGGAAGTCGGAGATCAAGGTGTCTGTAGGGTTGGTTCCTCCAGAGGGCTGTGAGGAGGGATCCGTCCATGTGTCTCCCCAGGCTTCTGCTGGTTTGCTGGCAATCTTTGGCATTCCTTGCTTTGTAAGGTACCGTCCCATCTCTGTCTTCATCTTTGCATGGAATTGTTCCTGTTTCCACGTCTGTGTCCAGATTCCCCTTCTTATAAAGGCACCAGTCATTTTGGATTAGGGGCCCATTCTATTGCCATCTAACTTTAACCTAACTAAGTATATCTTCAATGACCCTGTTTCCAAATAAAGTCATGTTCTAAGCTACTGAGGGTTTAGCAATTAAACATATGATGAGTTTTGGGGGGATACATTTTCAACCCATAAGATGGGCCATATAAAACATATTAGTAAAATTAATTTCATCTGTTTCTGTTTTTTTTTGTTGTTGTTGTTGTGGCTACTAGAAACATTGACATTATGCATTTGGCATACATTTTATTTCTATTGCGTAGTGCTTCTTTACGATACTAGCTAACGCTAACTGATATATGCAGACTTTGTTCTAGGACCCTTACATATATTAAATAATTTAACACTTAAAATAACCATATTTAGTATGTGTTATTGTTTGCCCTCAGTATTGAGGGGTGAAGGTGTCTCCCCAAGGCCACATAGATGGTGGACAGCAGAGTTAACCTGTGAATGCGGACACCCTAGCTCCAAAATTAGCGCTCTGACCTGCTCTAGAATAACACGTATCTATACAGCGGTAATATGTTTGGTCAGTCTTTGGAATTTTCACAATATCGGTTCCTTGTCTTACTGGACACTGGGTACATCTCTGTTAATCTCCCCTTTTCATTTCCACTTGTCATTGGTCTACACTTCAGTTTTTATTGATAGCTTTCTACCCCTAGCATCCTTTACTAATCAATACCTATTTTTTCTGTTACTCATTGTATATTTTATTATGTGCTTTATATACCTACGTATTTTTTATAGCAAAGCTATATATATTTTTGCTGCTTTAGCTTGTCTTTTGTTTTAAAACCTTTAGCTATTATTAGGAAACATCTTCTGGATTTGTTGGATTCTCTTAAGAAAAAATAATATACCATATACTTTAAAATAGCTTTTATATTTGTGGTTATAAAAAGACACTCTTTGAAAAGGTCATGGCAGAAAAACAATGGAATGAATTGTGACAAAATTCAAAATATACTCTTTATTAAGGGAATAAGAACATAAAGTCTTTTCCCTCAAAGTGAGAAAGATATTTTAAAACAAATTTGGTGGGCAATGGTAGATTTAAGTGATTTCAATTTAATGAAATACCAGGTTTCACTCTCATAAAGCTGTGCATGTATCTGTTGAAAGATGGCTAAGTGGAAGGATTCGGGAAGTTTGCTTTCTTTTTTGGCTTTATCACTTGTTACATGACCTTGCCCTTAGATAGACAGAAGGAATCAAGACAAATTGAGTGGGAGGCTAGAGAAAGCTCTTTCAACTGGTACTTTAGGAACTCAACTTCTTTCCTCTGACATTAGTGCAATATCCTATTTTTCTTCCTTCTCTAGAGCTTCAGCTTTGACCTCAGTATTCTTTATCTTGACTTTGAAACTCACGCTTTATTTCACCTTTCCTGCCTTCAGTTTTGCTCTTCGAATTGACCTCTGCATTTCCCACTTGAGCACGGTAGTTTGGTCTTGACTTTCATCAATGCTTTTCTTGGTGAGTGTTTTGTACTCTGACTCCATGAGCTTATGCCTTAAACGTAGCTGGCATCCTGATTAACCCTACCAGTACATGTCAGTAAGAAAACCCAGACCGTGTTCCTCTTCCTGATAGTGGTACTACTCTTCAAGCCCTTTGTTACTGGCTACATCATGAGAATACAGGATAAAAATGACTTCGGAAATTTGTGTGAGATAGGGTGAAGCCTTGATGATAAAGGATTTCCTTATTCCATGATAGTATTTACAATATTGCTGAGGCTTTTATATGAAAAGTGAAGTCTAGTCAATCATCCAAATTTATGTTTCTGTATCTGTGAAATGCCCATGCTGTCATGGGCAGCATTTTTCTAATTTTAGCAAAAAATTACTCGTAGAGCTTGTTATAATATAGACATTTGGGCTCTACCCCAGAGGAGATGCTGACTCAGTTGATCTGTGTGGGACCCACAAATCTGCACTTTTAACAAGAGTTAAATGTCCTTCTGAAGATGACACTTTGGAAAACATTGATAGAGACCAGACCTCCAGGTGATAATTTGTCCTAAGTTACTTGGTAACATGTTAATAGTAGTTACGATGTCAACCCCATTCACCTAAAGAAAATAAAAATAAATCAAATTATTGGTAATTTTTTGGTTTCCAAATGTTGTAGTATACATACGTATAATGAAAGAGGAGTGGCTAAACTTAGCAGTGGCTTTGGTAAAAGGGTTTGCAAAGATGTAGTCCAGAAATCTTATATTAGGGAAAAAGATGGCTCAGGATATTTGAAGCGAAGTACCTTAGAAAATGATCTTTACCCAAATTATACTAGTTATCTTTGCCAAAAGATTCACTTTAATCCAGATTTAAAACTACTTTAAAGATTCCTGATATGGAAAAGGAGTCCTCCTTATGGTTGGATGAAAACATTTTTTTAAAACATTTAGGGAAATGTACTTTTACATTTGTTGTTATGTGTAGCATTTAACTACACATCGAGATAAGTTCTGTATTTCAACTATCAATGTAATTTCTGCTGTCAGAAAACTAAGCAAATATAATGACATTTACAAATGGTCATCCACCTTTAGATTATGGATATCTAAAACCATCATTTAAATAATATAAAGTATAAATTACATTTTTTTTCTCAATGAGACAAGCAGGTAAAGAACTCAAAATTCTCAATCTAACATTTCATGTGTGACTTTATAGGTTTACTTTTCACCACCAGTAAAATATTTATTGTGTACAGAGGACTAGCCCCACAATCTGTTCGGTAACCTGAGACAAAAATCATAAAAGACATCGATTCTCCTTTTATTTTTTATTTTCTTTTTTCCTGTTTTTATAATAATTTTTTATTATGTTATGTTAGTCACCATACAGTATATCCTTAGTTTTTGATGTAGTGTTCCATGATTCGTTAATTGCATATAACACCCAGTGCACCATGCAATACGTGCCCTCCTTAATACCCATCACCGATTCTCCTTTTAATCCATGCTCGTGGTATAGCATAGGCAGACTGCCACATCTACTCTATAAAGCAATATGCTTCAGTTGTTTGGAAAAGAAGAGAACAGTCATTGGAGACTAGACTGAAAGGGGGTGTAGAATTCACAAAAATATATGTATGTTTCTGTCAGTGTGAGCGGGTGAGTGTATGTAAAAGTGGAAAGGAATTAGGGACATTTGCAATTCAAACTAGTGATCACATCATACATTCTGAAAATACTGTTTGTTTTAAATTTTCATAACTTACCCATAAAATTATCATTTGTTAAAATTAAGGGGCTATTAAAGTAATGAACAAAACTATAAGAGAAGTAGCAAACTAAGGAACATAGTATGATATACTTGTGGTGTGTACGTGTGTGCGTGTACATGTGTGTATCTCAAATTAACCTCTGACATTAATTCACGTGAATGTTTACTCTGTTCTTGTGCAGGGCATACATTTGGCAAATATATCAAGAATAAATGCGGGGCGCCTGGGTAGCACAGTCGTTACGCGTCTGCCTTCGGCTCAGGGCGTGATCCTGGCATTCTAGGATCGAGTCCCACATCGGGCTCCTCTGCTGGGAGCCTGCTTCTTCCTCTCCCACTCCCCCTGCTGTGTTCCCTCTCTCGCTGGCTGTCTCTCTGTCACATAAATAAATAAAATCTTTAAAAAAAAAAAAAAGAATAAATGTAATATAAACCTCCATATAAATCATCCATGAAAAGTGCTTGTTACTTCATGGAGAAAGTATGCCCCTGTAGGTTAACCCTGCCACTGATAGTATAACGTTCTGCATCTGAACCTTGCATTAAAATTTATGTCTCATGTTATTAAAGCAAAAGGTTATCTTTGAAGGTATTGTTTGATAGAAACCTTTAGGTCTGCATGGGAATTGGCCTCACAGATCTCCCAACTGTGGGGACTGACCTGACTGAGGGCCCAGACTATGAGCGGCGACATCTATTACTCTGTTCCTCCTGAGGCCATGCCTGCGTGGGCTGCTGCCCGTCAGCCATGAGTGACTGTGGCAGGGAGACTACGTCAGGCTTGTTTCTAGGAGACACCGGAGGGACTCCTGTGACTCTGACTTTGGTTCCTGGATGCCATGACAGCCTTACTGAATCTTCCTTAGATGGTAACACTTCTCCCCAGCCTTCTCTCCTTCACTGTGGGGCTGACTTGCATCATGGTCTGAGAGCTCTCCCAGCATTCCCTGGCTCCCTCCCGATTTTCTCTTACTGGTATTGGCATCTCCTTTTTAGAGGACTGCCTAACTGTATTAGTCAGAGTTCTGCCAGCGAAACAGAACTGGTAGGATATGTGTCTATAATGAGGAATTGGTTCATGTGATTATGGAGACTAAGTCCCATGATCTGTTCTCTGTAAACTAGAGACCCAGAAGAGCTGGTGATATAGTTCTAGTCCCAGTAAAGGTCTGAAAGGGTGAAGGTTGATGGTAAAAGTTCCAGTCCAACTACAGGAGAAGACTGATGTCCCAGCTCAGCAAAGAGGCAGAAGGAACATTCTCTTTTCCTCTGCCTTTTTGTGCTGTTCAGGCCCTCAGCAGATGCGATGATGCCCTTCCACACTGGGGAGAGACATATTTTTTACCCAGTCCTCTGATTTAAATGCTGACCACTTCCAGAAACACCCAGATGGACACACCTAGGAATAATGTCTCACCAGCTATCTGGGCATGCCTTGACCCAATCAAGTTGGCACATAAAACTAACCATCATACCAACATACTGTTTCAGCGACAGTACAACCACGTACCAAACGGGCCTATACTCAGACAAACATGAGGCCACTAAGGAGGGCCTTTCATTTGTTCTCTGACTACGGTGTCATTGTCAAATCGGAAAGGCACTCACCCATTGCTGGAAACCCTCCAGCTCAAGGAGCCTTCTCTATGAAGCTTTCCTTACATTTTTGTTCACTCAGTAGTGATTCTCTTCCACTTGAACTTTTTGGTAAGATTACATACTAGTATGGACAAGTTCCTTAGTGTACACAGGGCTATTTCAATTCTACGATGCTTCCTTTTAGCCTTTTCATTCATTTATCCAACATTTATTGCAAATCGATTTTATGTCAGGTACGATCCTAGACCCTGGGGCTATGTGTTGGACATAAAGACTTATTACGTGAGTGGCACAATTTTTCTTTCCATTAAAAGCAAAACAATACTGTCTTCAATTGCATTAAGATAGTTTTTGTTTTTGTTTTTGTAATGAAGTAAGTTAAGTACCATAAAAAAAAAGTAAAATGTGAAACAGCCATTCTGTTATATATTAAACAATGGGAAGTCAGCTCTATTACTTAGTACATTTAATTGGTTTTTCTGTATACAGGTAGTGATTGAGAAGGCCTCTTAAGGTTCAGGTCACCTTATTATTTTATTTTATAAGTACAGTATGTTTATTATGAAAAGTAGAAAATACAGACAAGGTAACAGAAAAAAGCACAAATAAATTCTTTATAATTCTAGCATCCAGAAATACTCACTGTTAACTTTGTGCTGAACCTTCCAGATTTTTTACCATAAAACATATTCACACATTTGCTCACACACACACACACACACACACACACACACACACACGCTCCAATATACCATCACCATTCATTTTCTGTACATTTACTGAAATCTAGTCTGTGCCAGGCCCTGCATAAGGACCGTGGAGTCTGAGCAAAAGGAAAACATCACTCCCAACTTCCTGGAACTTGACTTGCCATCATGCAGTGTCTCTGCAGTGGTCTCTTGGGTCTGGGGAGTGACATCTCTGTCTCTCCTTGAGTGATGTCTCTCTACCGTCTCATTGGACACCCCATCTTACATAGCTGAAACTGGCTCCGTGTGGCTCCACACAGGTCCTTGTGAACATACAATGAGCTCATCTGCAGCACAGTGTCCGGTCCCTAAGAAGTGCTGAGCCCCCTGCTGCTATTATCATACCACTGGTTGCCCCTTCCTGGTATTACCGAGAGATCATGAACTACCCTAACATTGACCAACCCTCAGTGCTATTCACTCTGGATTATGCTGCAAACTACCCTGTGATTGTCATCAAGACTTACACTTGGAACCACGGTGAGCTGTCCTGTCCACAGCGTGTCATGCAGAGCACATACATCTGCGCTTATCAGCAGCTCCAGAGACCTTCTGTTTACCTGAATTGTGGGATCTTGAAGCAAGGCTGTGGAACTCCTTATGTGCCCGCCCCCCACCCCAGTGCTCTCTCAAATGGATTTTCATGTATTCCACATGGATTTTTTTCTTTTTTCAGAATTATCCCAAACATATCATGTACATTTGGTAGAGTTTTTCCCGGCAGTAACAAATCACCAAAAACTTAATTTTACTGATATTGATTACTATAGCTAGTTTTATAAAATGCATACATAGCTTTTATAAAAAAAAAACTTTTTATTTTGAAATAATTACAAACTCATGAGAGGTTGCAAAAATAGTACATAGGGTCCCTTCAACCCTATGCCCAGCTTCTTCCCACATGCTATAGTGCAATAGCAAAACCAGAAAATTGGCTTTGGGATAATACTGTTAACTTGGCTAAAGACCATATTCCATTTTTATAAGTTTTCACATACACTTGTGTGTGTGTGTGTGTGTGTTGTGTGTGTGTGTGTGTGTGTGTGTGTGTGTGGTTCTATGCAATTTGATCACATATTTAGATTTGCATAACCACCACAACCATCAAGGTACAGAACTGTACCATCACCCCATGGAACTCCCTTTGTTACCCCTTATAGCTCACCCATCCCCCAACCTGAGTTCCAGTCTCCACCCACCAGTCTGTCCCCCATCTTTACAGTCCTATCCTTTTAAGAATGTTGAGTGTAATCATGCAGTATATAACCTTTGTAAATTGACTTTTTTCACAAAATATACTCTTTTAAAATGTACTCTTTTCTTTTGACCATATGCCACAAACATCTTTCCATTAAACTTGCTTTACCATCTATTTTCATTTGTTTTTTATGTAGGAAAACAAAACAAAATTAAGCAAACAAAACAATGCAAGACAAGATGAAAAAACTTTGAAAGAAAAATAAAACTGCCTGGAGCCTGTCAAATATAATGAAGTTACTTGGTTTTCAAGATGCACTCAATTAACACCAATAAAACCATTTTTTCTTAACCTGAAAGTGAAAGCAGTTATTTGGTCCCAGTTATGTCTGACTAGTCCATATTAGACACCAGAGAAAGAAAATAGAAAAAGAATGATGAATTCCAGTGGCACAAAATTCTCATATGCCTTTTAACATAGAAGGCTGAAAGTCATTTGCTCTACCTTGGGAAAAATATTCTTAAATTTTAGTGAAATTATAAAATTTCATGATTAAGTTGAAAAAAATCTTTCATTTAAGTTTTTTTTTTTTTGAGATTTATTTATGTCAAAGAGAGAGAGTGGGGGAAGAGGCAGATGGAGAGGGAGAGAAAGAACATCAAGCAGACTCCCTGCTGCGTGCGGAGCCTGACGCAGGGCTGGATCCCATGACCCTGAGATCATGACCTGAGCTGAAGTCAAGAGTCAGACTGAGCCACCCAGGTGCCCCTCGTTTAAGTTTTCATTTCAAAAACTATCCAGCAGTTTTCAGCCAAGACTTTCTCTTCAAAGTCATTATTAATATTGAGTGTATTTCTAACATTGCTGAATATTCAGCAAGTCATTGATATAAATTCAAGTAATTCAAATGTCAGGCTGAGTTCTCAGTAGTGATTTACATTGGCAAGAGTTTTATGAGAGTGCATTATTAGTTTGCTGACTGCCTTAATATATAAAGGTTATAAAAGAATTTTATCCAACAGTTATGAATTTTAGCATACCACCAGGTAAATATAAATACCCGAAAGAATGGATGTGGCTTTCAAACTTCTGCAAAAATGGTCAGAGTGATTCAGGTTCTCAAATTATGGACACCCCTTTTTCTCATTAAATGGTGCATGTAGTCTTCTCACATTCTGAACGAAAACATATCTAATTGCTTTTCTGGTCATATTATAGAATCCTGAAATTCACTTTGGTTTATCAGCATTACCTTTCCCTGCTGTATCTCTGATATCTCCATTAATGCCCTGAGTTTAACTACCTGTACTCTGGGCACTTCAACTTATGAAACGATTCATATATTTTTAAACTATCAACTTAAAAAATTTGTCGTGTAGATGTTATTATAATTCCGATGGTGCCGACAGGAGTCTCAGAGGATGATTAAATTTGGGTGTTTCACTGCCTAAGATTTGATTTTTTAATTTGCATGTTTAAGCATACAAATTTATTAGTTTCCCTAGAATCAATCAGTTGGGTGTCAGATTTAGAAGCAACTGATTTATAAAATAAATATATTATGTTAATTATGGACTTCTAAACATGTGTTTTTATTTGGCACACTCTTCTGGTGACAGATAGGAAGTTGTCTTCTCGGGAGATGAAGTTATGGAGAAGAAGTTTGCTTGTTGGGCAATGAATTAAAGTAAAGTGATTTGGATGTTTCTTAGTATTAGTTCTCAAAGTTTTGTTTGAGAACTTGGAAATGAGAAAGATGACACATTCCTTGCTCCTATACAAGGGATTCTGATATAGGAGGTCTGGCCTCCAGTATCTATTACTGAGCATATCGAGATCCTTCCTATGCCATACAGCAGAGAAGCACTTCTGTAAGTCGAATGTCCATCATCTGTTGTAGTCTGCTGGTCAACTCAAAGGATGTATCTACACAGTACTGTTCATATTAATCAAAGATTCTTGTCCAGGACAGTGTTGGAAAGTTTTCTTCTTTCCCCTCTCCCTTCCTTCTCCCATTCTTTTTATAAAAATTATCATCAGTTTCCTAAGTTAAGACATCATAGATAGTTTACAACTAATTAAATTACATCTTATATCAGATATTACTTTTTAAAGAGCTTTAAAGGTATCATTGATATACAATAAACTGCACATATTTTAAATGTATGATTTGATATGTTTTGTCATATGGATAAACAGGTGAAACCATCATCAATATGTAGGTAGGGAACATGTCCATTCAAAAACTACCCAAATGTAAAAGTGTTCTTGGGTTCCTTTGTAATCCCTCTTTGCCCCCCTCCTCCCTCCCCTCTCTTAACCATAGCTCTTTGTATGTTTAGTGGATCTCTTTCTGGTATGTCTTAAGAAGGCATTACCATCTTGATGAGATTTTAGAGGCATCTTAAGAATTTGAGTTGGAAAGATTCATTTTTAAGCTGAATGTTGGGGGATTCCTGGCATATACAATGAAAATTACCATCACCTTTCTGTAGGACAACACGATATATGTCGATAATTTTTAAAATTTCCATGCACTTTGACCCAGAAATTCTACTTTGAAGAACATAGGCAGTGTGCCTAAAGATACTTATATGAAGATGCTCATTGAAGTGATTTTTTGCAAGTACAAAAAGGTCGGAAAATTTATAAGTATTCTTAAATAAGGGATTGGTTAAGTAAACAATGGAATATCTGTATAGTGGAATAATATTTAGCTATTAAAATTATTTTGTAAATTGTTTATTATTGTAAAAAGATATTTATAATATATTACCCATGAAACTCAATCACCGGGCAGCATGTATTGATATAATATGAACTATTAAAATATACATATATCAGGAAGGATATACTTTAGATCAACATGTGTCTCTGGTTAGTTCAACTATGAGTATTTGAACATTTTTCCTCATTTGTTTATATTTTTCTGATTTTTATATCATGAAAATATGGAAACAAAATTATATTTCACATATTGAACTTAGCCCAGTTTCCTGGCTCTTCACATTTTCAGGTTGATTTCTATTTTCTCTATTCTTTGTTGTTTATTGTATGCTTTTACCCCAGTATTAAGGCTTAAACCCAGTTGCAGCTCAGTCTGTGTTTTGGCATTGCTTCTCTTCATAAATACTTATACAGAGAGAATCACCTGCTTCTTTTATAATGATCTCAAAGCAGCGCTTCTAGGCCTATCATTGCATCTGGCACACAGTATCGCAATGATTTCTTTACACATTTCTCCTCTATTATGGAGCTGAAATCCAGTTGATGGCACTAAATATGTCTTGTTAAATTTTCTTTGCTTCACAGTACTTAATATGTACTTATTCAGAGACTGACAGACTGAATGAATGGCCTTCTTCATGTATCAGGTGGAATGAGAGTGTGATGTGAGAGTTAGATAATTTCAGACTCTGTGATATTGAACACTGTAGTCATTCTTTTTTTATTTTAAAATCCCCATAAAATTAACTTGAAAAAAATTCTGAGAATTTAAAACAAGATAGTTTATATAATAACTGAATTTCCCCAACCAATTCTTAGATAGCATACATAAGCACATTCTAAAATTTATGAACAATTTTGACCCTTCAATTTAGAGCCTTCTGGAAATATATGGAAGCATGTATAAGTCATGATTAGTGATACTATATGTATAATGCCATTGATATACATTTGAAAGGGATTTTTAATTTAACATATCCTTTTTATAACAGAAATGAGCTGGACAGCTATATAATAAAAGGTACAGATGCCAAAGGACATTTAAAGTTTTGAAAAACATCAAAAACAATAAATATTTTGTACTTGGCAGCTTCCCAATGTGTACTTTGCTAAGTAGAGTACAAAATATTTATTGGTGTTCCTCTTTATCACTAAATAGAGTACAAAATATTGATGAGAATATCATTAAAGATAAGTCCCAGAGCAACAATAAATAAATATTCCAGTATGTTTGACTTTAGAGAAAAACCTTTTTAAAATGCCTGTCAGCTAAAGGTAAAATTTTAAAAATATATGGAGTTAATTGCCTGATTGAGAAAACTGCTATTTTATCAGGAGAGGATATTGTCTGGCATTCAACTCCCAGAGGAATCTCTGTTTTGAGGTGAAAGAAATTATGAAGTCTCTTAACTGCACAGCACAGCAGCATAGTATTTACTAGTTCCCCTAATAAATACAAATCATAGCTGAGGTGATCTCTGCATACCTAAAAATCCTCTTCGAGATCGTTATGTCAGTTGAGAAATGCATTCCATAGAGTCAGCCCCCATGCATTATTCTGCCCGTTCAAAATTCACCGTGCTTTGTTTCTCCTCACCGCATTTACCAACCAGTTTGAAAGGCAATATGGTCTTTTGTATTCTTTTTCCAGAAATAGCAGTAATAGGGGCAATGTGCGGTAATTAGGACACTTAAATTGATGGCTGAATTTAAATGTCCTATTATCTTAGCTTTGTATGCTGTCTGTGGAGGTTTATGTGGTTTTTTTGGAATAGCCTTATTGGCATCATGCATGAGTATCACCTAACATTCTATGGTAAGCAACAATTCACCAAAAAATATTATTGAAGGATATAATCAATCATGGGATGGAAACAAAGATGACTGAGTATAGATTTGCTGGGAAGGGTGGGGCTATAATATAGACCAGAGCCTAATTTTTTGCTTAACTGTCATAAAATATAGTGGGAGAACTATGTGTTGGATAGGAATGAGATTTTATTCAAAGACATTATTATTAAGATGGATAACTGTGAGGTCTTGGAATAATATTTAAAAACAATATATACATATGGCAGAGAAACTCTGTATTATAAAATTAAATCAGTTGTTTGGTAAAGACCTTGATGAAATCTCAAAACCTCTGTTAAAACATCCATGACTCTCCCACCCATTACTGATCCGTGCTTGGTCCAAAGCCAGTTGAAACTCTCCCTTCATTGTAAGTACTCATTTTTGGATAATCTCCAAAAATCACAGTGTGTGTCTTTCCTGCCATAACTATTTAGTGTGCTTATTTATTCAACAAATGTTATGGAGGACCTGTAATATTCTAGGAAGAGTGCTAGGTACTGGCAATACAAATCTAAATAAGGAGGGCTGGCAAACACAGCTTAGCAAGAAAGAACTCAAGGTTGGTAGTGGAGACCTGGGAACAAATCCAGGCTCTACTGCTTACAGAATGCAAGGCACGGGAAAGTAGCTTCATCTCTGCTTCTGGAAGTTTCTCCACTAGAAAATGGGGAGAAAACCATCAGATGCCTCATGAGTGAAGAATAAATGAATTTCTATGGATGCACATACATATATTGTGTACATATATGTGTGCATGTGTATATAAACATATGTGTATGCATATGAATGTAGATACCAAATACATATATGTATGCATATATTACATATATTATGCATATATTCTATAAATTCTATATATAATACTCCTATACTCTTTACCACGGATGTTGGGAAACCACTGAATATTTTAAGCAAAGCTGTGTTAGTTTTAGATTTGTATTTTTGAAAGATCACATTGGCAGGAGAAAGAAGGTAAAGAGGTGAGATGGGAAGTAGGGAGGCAAGCTAGTTGGCTGATGTAATTGATACGAGACAATAAAGGGGCTTGCACTAGGAGCATAGCTATGATGAAGGGTCATCTCCTCTACATGAAGAGAGGAGAAGAGTACAGGAAGGGCAGGGGGAGTCCAGGATGATGATATTCAAAACTTTTTGGGAAATTGGGTGGATGCTGGTGCTATGAACCTGAAAGAAAAGGGTTGGCCTGGTGGATCCCAACTGGGGGGGGGGGGGAGTTGCCTCCCAGGAGGCATTTGGCAATGCCTGGAGATATTTTGCCTTGTTGTCTGGAGATATTTTTGATTGTCACAACATGGAATGGGGTGGGAATTCTGTTGGCTTCTGTTGGGTAGGGGCCAAGTTTGCTGCTCAGCATCCTACCATGTGTACGACAGCCCTAACAACAAAGCCTTACTCCCCTCATATCACTGAGGATGAGAAACCTGACACTGGGAAAATAGAAGCAGGGCTTGGGCACTTTGGTAGGGAAAGGACATATTAAACTCAGGTTTGGACATTCTGAATTTGAAGTGCCTTCAAACATGGTGGTCATTCTGCTTGAGTTACGTGGCTCATCAAAAATCAAGGTGGAGAGTGGTGGGATAAACTTGAAAAATTCGTTGCAGCCACAAATCACAGGGCACAGATTATAAATAAATAGTATAGAGAGATTCAGTTATGTGTATATGCAGGCATGATGGTTACTTTTGAGTATTATCTACATATATATTTATACAGTCTGTATAAAAAAGAATAACAGTGTGGGCTATGGCTACTCCAGATATTTTCATAAATTATTTAGCCGTCTTATGAAATTCAGGAATACGCTATGTTTTCACGTCCTAAGAAACAATATAGGATGCGATGCATATTGTCTTCAAGAACTTTCTCTTGTTATAGAATATTTTAGAAGTTTAAATGGTCGGGGTGCCTGGGTGGCTCAGTCAGTTAAAACATCTGACTCTTGATTTCAGCTCAGGTCAGGATCTCAAGGTCGTGGAATTACGCCCCGCATGGGGCTCTGTGCTCAGCATGGATTCTGCTTCTCCTTCTCCCTCTGCTCCTCCTCTTCTCTCTCTTTCTCTCTCTCTCTAAAATAAATAAATAAAATCTTAAAAAAAAAGAAATTTAAATGTTCACTATACATTTAAGTTGATGATGGGCTGGACCAGAGAAAGCAAGCTGAAAGAGGTGGGAAAAGATTAGATTTGAAAGCAAAGCTTGTTTCAGTCATCATTTAAAACAAGGTTGTACCACCTCACTCTTTACTTAAATTCTTCCTGAAGGGTGGACATCATAAAGATTATGCAATATTGATGAATTTCAGCTGAATTCTAATAGTAAATAGAAACATAATATTGGTGTGATGATCTTGTCTATAGCACATTTCTTGCTTTCAAATTGCTTTGTTTTATATTTTAGGAACATTTTTTCAGGGGGTTGGGGGGGAGCTCAATCTATTCTTTTCATGGATCTGTTGGTGCCCAGGATTTAATTAATAAGGCCAACTAATTCAGATAATTGATTCCATAGTTGAAAATTTTGAGCCAGTTATCCACCTAAATTGACCTTTCTGGTGTAATACTATTTGAATTGCTATACTCAGCTTATGTTTAATTATAGTATATCTGACTGTGTTTAATTATTGTATCTGAATAATGTTTAATGAGCTCCCATGTTTAATTACTGTTTCTGACTAATGTAAATACTCTTAAGTATCTCTGTCATTATCAGCTAAGCAACTTAAGCTCTGTGAGGTCTGTCCTTGGCCTGATGATTCTACAGGCTCATCTTGCCGTATGGGCTCCTCTTGTATATTATGTGCTAGCCCCTGGCATTCTCTTAGTTCCCCTAATGCACAAAGCTGCTTCATATCTTGAGGCGTCACAGCTGCCATTTCCCCTTAGTTCTGCTCTGGTCTTTAGGGCTCAGCCCATGACAGTTACTGAAGAACAGTTTCTTCTCCGGTTTTCCAGAATACTTTTTTCATGAACATTTGCATGTCATTGTGCACTCTTCCTTTATACCAGGTACTGCAGTTGTGGTGGTGGTTGTTTTGTGATGTGTTGATTTGATTTTATGCCACAAGCTATACTTGTAACTCACCATTGTATACTCTACAGCATCTGTGGAAGAAAAGTAAATGAATGAATAAGAATGAATGAATGAATGACTCAGTCAACCACAAAAATTAAACAATAGGCTTTTAATTGCCAATATTTTACACATATGGGTTTCTAAAGCCATGGCATTAGCACAGTGACTGAAAAAATACAAATGTAAATAAAAATCAGGAGGTAAAAAAAAAAAAGGCACAAGTGAAATGACAGGTACAAGCCAATAGGGAGCTTGGAGAGGACTTCAGGAGAGTTGTGAAGGGATAACCCATGCCATTGGCAGTCAGATTCAATATTTTTAACACTCTGGATGCCAATGAATAATAAATTAAGCTCTTGCATCTAGCATGTTAGTTCTCAGTAGCTCGGGCAGTGGCAGCCTGGAAACACTAATGTCAGGCAGATGGTTGGTTTATGGTCACACAACAGAGCTCTGCTTAGGTATCACCAAGCCAAAGACCCAAATGTGCCTTTGCATATTTTCAAGAATATTCATTCAGTTATGCTCTTTCTAACATGTCCCATTCATTTAAATAGTGTTATGTTAAAATATGTATGAATATAGAACAAGTCTAAGAGTAGTCTGGTTCAAAGAATCTCAGTAGAAATTTGTACTTAAGATCCAAAATAAGCTTGCAGTCAGCAGCTAAGAAATGTTTGTCAGTGAGTTAGGTGGGACTGTGTGTAGGCAGCCTCTAATATGGCTGCCAGTGATCCCTATCTCCTGGATTCACACCCTTGTGTGATGCCCTCTACTTGAGTGTAGGCTGGACTTGTTGACTCAGTTCTAATGGAAAGAATATGGCAGAAAAGATGGACTGTCACTTTAGAGATTTGGTTATAAAAAGACTGTGGCTTTGATCTTAGGTACTCCTCCTTGTTGTCTCTCAAATCACTCCCTCTCTGGAAAGCCAGCTCCCATCTTGTGAATGTGGCAATAGATGAAGATGACCCAGCGAGAACAAGCAAATGTTCTTACTCAGAGCTGGCAATGGCAAGAGAGTCTGTCCCTGTTACGTAAGTGTGTCAGAGATTCAAAGGCAGGCAGAGGTGTGGGAAGACTTAACAGAGAGTAAAAAAGGGAAGGCTTCAGGTGTGCACTTGCTGGAGGCTGTTGGTATGGGGGAGCTGAAGGTGAACTAAATAGAAGTGGGGTATTCTTTTGGTTAGGGGAGCATATTTGGCTTTCTTTGGTTAGTCTTAAATTGGAAGCAGGGGTAAAAACCCAGGGAAGCTGACAGTTTGGGCCCTTTGTGGCCAGTGTCTACAAAGGTCATGGTTTTACCTCCTGGGCAGGTTGCTGCAGGGGTTATGACTTGGCTTTCTGGACTGGTTGCTGCAGGCTGTGGGTCAGAGTTGTGTTTTTATAGATGGTCTGATCATTGTCCATTTGTATATTCAGCCTCTTGTGAAGCAGTCCTGTGGAGAGGCCCACATAAGTGAGCCTGGAAACAGATTTTCAGAGGCCCATCATTACCTATGTGACTGACCTTGGAAGCCGATCTTCCAAGATGACTGCAGTCATGGCAGACCGCTTGAATGCTGCCCTTGGGACAGCCTCAGCTGAGATAACCTGGCTAAGTTGCTGTCTGATTCCTGACTGAAAGATACTTTGCAATAACAAATGTTTATTGTGTCAGGCACTAAATTATGGGGTATTTTGTTATGCAGCAATAGCTAACTACTACAGATGGGAAGGATATAGTCTTTTGTCAGTCAAGTCACTAAGAAATGTAGCTCAAGAACTTCAAGTGGTTTTGTCTGGGAGACAAAGGCAATTACAATATTTCTTAGAAGGCACCATTTCTAATACAAAAACAAAGAAAGAGTTGTCATTATTCTTTACATCTTCTTCTCCTCTTCTGTACTCTACTTTATTTAATGACATCATCATCTACCTTGCCCAGTAGCCAAAAGCATCTTGAGTTATCCTTGATTCTTTAAACAAATATTTATTGAGTCTCTACTAGGTACTAAGTTCTGTTCTGTCCCTGAGAATGCAACAGACGGAGTTACTGGCCATTGGGAAGCTTACATTCCAAAGAGAAAAAGAGGGTAATTCTTGTGTGGGGAGTAAGGTCAAATTATGCATCATCACAAAGTATGGGATGAAGAATATTCTTTGTTGAGACACCCTATAAGCTAAGCATGCGTCCCTCACTTCTTCTGTGACTGAACAGGGACTACTGCTGGACATGAAATGGGAGTGTGCTCCAGGGAATGGGTGTCACCCTCTGTTTTTTTTACCTTCCTACTGCAAGAACATGTGAACAACTGTTTGTTATTGGAGGGACCACTTGAGTACCCGGATCATCTGCGTAGTAGTTTAGAGTTGTTGTCTAGCAAATCCAGCTACCCAGTCCATGAAAACCTTAGAAAGTTTCAGGTATTCATTCTTTTTTTAAAAAAAGATTTATTTATTTATTGGGGTGGGGGGAAGGACAGAGGGGAGAAGGAGTGGGAACCCTAAGTAGACTACACGCTGAGCACGGAGCCCAACACAGGGTTCGATCTCATGACCCCAAGATCACCACCCCAGTCAGAGTCTAAGCAACTGCACCACCCAGGAGTCCCGGGAACTCATTCTAGGAGAGAAATCCACTGGGTCTGTGGAACCTAAGTTCAGAAACCCTCCAGTTAGGATTAGGGAACTCTCCAACCCTTTGTCATGGAGCTCCTACAATCACTTCCTGACATTGCTGCTTATTGCAGTGCCTTGATAAGTCAGTCATTTCTACAATATATTCTGTGGTACATGCTATGGAAAAAGAAAAAAAAGCACATATGGAGGGCTATAGACTGCAGTGTGGGTTGTTATTTTAAATAGAGCTGCTGCAGAAAACCCGATTGAGGTGACATTGTGCAGCTTTGAAAGAGGGAGTTGGCCATGAGGACACCTGGAGGAGTGAATTTCTGGTAGAGAAAATAGCTAGGAGAAAGGCTCTCCATGAAGAATGCACTTGATGTGTTTAAAGAATGATAAGGAGGCCAACGTATCATGTAGAATGAGAGATGGGGAGACGGAGGAGAGAGGAAGTAAGGAAAGTAATGAGGGGTCAGATCATACAAGTCCTTGTAGGATTTTTTTATGAATCTTGCTTTTTCTTTGAAGTGGGGAGCCAAGGTTGGTCAGCAATAAATTGACACAGTCTTATGTTTTAGAAATTTCACCGTGCTGTTGTTTTAAGTTCAGTCTAGACATGTCTGGAGTTTAGGAAAGATGTCTAGACTAGAGCTACGCAGTTGGGAATCATTGGCTCACATATAGTATTTCAAGCCAGGAGAGTGGATGACATCACCACAAAGTGAGTGTATCTAGAGAGAAGAGGACAGGGGCCCAGGCCTTCTAAAATTAGAAGGAGGGGTGGGAGAGAGGAAGCAGCAAAGGAGCCTGAGAAAGAATGGCCGGGGAGGCAGGAGGAAAAACCCAGAAAATACATTGTACTGGAAATCAAGTAAAGAAAACGTATCCAGAAGGGGGGAAGACACACTGTCAAATGCTGTGCCATGACACCTGTGTTGGGGATTGAAATTCACCAATGGATTTGGCAACCAGATGGAGGTCACTCTTCACATCTACAGGAGTCAACTTGGGTGGAGTAGTGGAGGCCAAAGCCTGACAGAGTGAGTTTTACAGAGAGATGGAAAAGAGAATTGAAGAAAATGACAATGTGTAAATCTTGAATAATTTTGATATAAGAGACCCATTGCAGTAGCAACAATTGAGGGTTGCAGAAAATTGGAGCAACAGCTGACAGCAAAATTAGGGGTATGAAAAGAATTTAGAAATGTATATATCAAAGCAATAATTCTCTTGCAAACCCTGCACAGTCGATTATCAAGTCTTGTGCCCGGTTCTATTTTTTTTTTTTCTTTTTTTAACTTTTAGCCTCATTTTCCTCCACATCTGCTGTAGTCTTCCTGGGGATTTTCATCTGGTTCTGTGTTATGTCTCACCTGGCCTATGACCTAGCATCTCACTATGTTCGTTATTACCGTATCACCATCCCACTGTGGCTGTGCCATTTTCCTGCCCCATTGGTCTTGCCAGGACTCTCTCTCCCCAAAACATGCCATTTGCGATGTCATTACTCTAGCTAGTTCCAGTCTTTAAATGGCCCCCCCAGCACAGCTTGGCTATGGTTGTAAGCATGCTGGAACTTGAGCAACACAAAGAGAAAGATGGGTAAACCAGACTGTGAGAGGAAACTAGAACTAGGTAGGGCTCACCTGCAAGATGGGGCTACTGTCGTAGGATGTGCCATGTCTAAGATGTCTTGGAGGGCATAGCTCCCAATCAGAATCTTCCAGGTGTCAGAGGCCTGAATTTGTGGGTAACTTATGACCTACTCTCCCTAGTGTAGCTCAGCTTTTTATACTGAAAGTTTGCTTTAGGACAACAGATGATTTTAAAGACCCACATTTTGGGGAACATTAGATTCCTAAAATTCTGCCAGGTTTATTTCTCATTGGTTCAGTTTTTACCTGCAGGTGGAAGGCTTCCAAGGCCACACATTAGCTTATATTGTTATCTCATTCCATACATGTACCAATATCTGTTCATCTACATTTTGAATATACCTGTATTTTTTCTCTACAAATATATGTGTATATGATGCTCCTGTTTTTAGCATTTTTTCTTTCTCCTGATTTCGAAACTGATTTTATTTTTTTTAATAATATAAAATTATTAAATTTGTTGACGCCAGGATTTTGCTGCTGCAATAACAGTGTTAACTATTGCCGATTCCAGGTAGATTTGTGTGTAGTTACTATGAACCAGGAACTGTACAATTTGGTGAGAAATATATTTATTTTTTGTAAAGAATCTCATGTTTTATGATGGGAGATGACTAGTCTCTAATATCACTACTATGACACCTTATAAAACAGTGTTCTGCAATATAGTATGACTATGGCTTTTTATAAATTTAGTGACATTTTAAGACATTGTAGCACACCTCAGCCAGGTTAATCATGCTAGGAAAGATCAGATGTCTGTAGTCACATGCTGATTGCTCAGCTCCTGTTTCAGCCAGAAGGAAATTCCTCAGAAGCATCCTATAAAATCATGTCATTGACCTCTGTGAGGTGTCTCTGCCTATGTGGTTCTATTTATTATTCTTTTGTTAAATCCATATATTTATTTATTGTGACTCTAAAAATTATTTAGCACTAACCCTCGTATCATAATTACATATTCTTTCTTAGACAACTTTTTATTTTATCTGGAGTTAATAATTGCCTCATTTTTCAATTCGTTTAGTTTTCCTAGAACCCATGGCTAAGCGTTCTCACATCTGCAAGAGTACTGTGAAAACGTTTATCCCTTAGTGGAGGATTTCCCCCTTGTATTTCATGCAACACATGTCACCTCCATGACTCCCTATTTAAAATGCCTTATTTTTCTGTTTCGAGTTCTGTTTGATTTACTTGCCATTCTCAGGAGTAAAATTATTGTCCAGTTTGCCTTTTCCAAACTCTAAGTGATGATGTTTTTCTAATTTATACCTTCTCTCTAAACAGATTCACTTATTTTATATATACATGATTGGCATGACTAAACATTTCATGTAAGTTTTTGCAAAACTCAGGACCTCACATTCCATGTTCTAAATTGAGACTGGTGTCTGTATTTTGCTTAGATTTTATGGTGACTGAGACATACCTCTTTGGTGTTTGTCATTTTTTCACTGTTCCAACTTCACATTACCCAGCTATTCAGAGATGATACTAACCCAGTCCATTAACCACACGCTTTGCTTATCATCCTTCACCTGTGGATCCTTTAAGACACCAATCACGTGCTTTCTGCAATTGATGCACATTTTCTGAAACTGATCTGTAAGGTCCTCTCTTCATTCTCATATTATGCATGTAGTTAATTGGTATTTTGATTGAACCAGCAGAAGTATAAAAATGCCTATGAATCAAAGGAAATTATTCTCATTAGATATGAAACAAAGAAAGCAGTGGTTTCAAGAAAAAATATTATTCAAAAATATTCTCATTAAAAGAAATTGCTCTCTCTGGTATAATAAAATTCTTCTAAAGAGAAGCATCTGGCAGAATCATATAACTTGCTGTAGCATAACATTTGGGATGAATTAAGTTGCTTCTTGTCACAAAATGCTTTCAAGGCTTCTCGGTATTTTTCTTCATTTCAACTTATCTATGTCTCACAGTTCTCCAATTAGATCATTTTTTTACTTCGTATTTCTTTAAAGGCATCACATTGTGAATGTTGTATTGAAGTTACAGTCCCTCGAAGGTTAGAAAAATTGCTAAGTGGTATTAGTTCCAGTCTGTATGTGGAATGTGCAGTTTTTCTGTGCTGGATTCACCTGCACAGTTTTCTATATGAGTGAGTGGGAAGGGTGAAATACAAATACTATGGTAAATGAGCTGGGGAAGTGGACACCGAGAAAAAGACAGACAGTTCAGCTCATGTGTTCACTCGCCCCCGGTGTGTCACCCTCATATCACCCAACATTTGAGCACCACTGAGTTAATTCTTATGGTGTTGGAGAAGCATTAAAATCCCCTTGTCAATGGGTCTTCAAGTTGGAAGGAATTTTATTTTATTTTATTTTTTTATTTTTATTTTTTATTTTTATTTATTCGACAGAGATAGAGACAGCCAGCGAGAGAGGGAACACAAGCAGGGGGAGTGGGAGAGGAAGAAGCAGGCTCATAGCGGAGGAGCCTGATGTGGGACTCGATCCCATAACACTGGGATCATGCCCTGAGCCGAAGGCAGACGCTTAACTGCTGTGCCACCCAGGCGCCCCCGGAAGGAATTTTAGAGGTCATTTCCTCCTCTGGACTCTTCACTGTCCAGATCAATTGTTTAAATGACTCCTCTACTAGGACACCTGTTACTTTTCAAGGAGACCTGCTCCATTTTCTGAAAGCTTTTATTAAAGATAGGCCTTCTGTTTCCACGTTTTCTTTCCAGATCTAAAAGTTCTTTGAACCCATCTTCTATATAAGGGCCTTTAAGTTTCTGAAGGCAATTTCCATATATCCCCCAAATATTTTTGCAGCGTTATGTACATAGCACTGTAAAAAAAAACCTTAAGGGTAGAGAAAGGATCATACCATTACCTCTCTGGAGAAGGTGTTGGAAAAATGGAAATAGTATGAGTTTTAGATCTAATACTAGGGCTAGAACTCCAGTATTTGTAAACAGTGGGACACAATTTTTAAAATATCTTTAATTGTGGATAGTAGTTCTACTAATTTAGCTAGGAAATTTTAAAAAAGATTTTATACTGAAAGCACTTAAAATATCTGGAGTAAAGTCAAATTAGTAATTTTTTTTTTAAATAGACACAGGCATAAGCATAGAGGGCATGATTACGAATGAATTGACACCGATCTTCACTACTCGTGTGGTACTTGGGCCGGCAGCATGGACATCTACTGGGAACATGTCAGACAAGCAGAATTTCAGACCTTACCCCAGACCCACTGAATCGTAAACTTACTTAGCAACAGCCCAAGGTGATTTGTACACAAGCACTGGCATATGTTAGAGACAAGTAACTGAAAGCCAGAAAACAGAAAAGTCACAAGTGTAATTGAGAAACTTCTTTAGAACGTGGGGACCGGGTAGGTGAGAAAGAGGTTTCGGAATCATTCTGTTGGAGGACTAGCAGTTGCCAATGCCTGGAGGTGAAAATTACTCGGGACAGTGAAGCGACTGACAATATTAACGATGGCTGTTAGGGAACAGAAGGACAGGAGACCAAAGGAACTTGAACATCAAGTACAGGTCTTATATTTAATGTGGTAAGAACCATCGTATGTAGGTTCTTGAGCTTGCGACAAGGTTGAAGAAGTACTTGAGGATTACAACTCTGCATAAATTGGACCATTTTAGAAAATAAACAAATAAAAAAGGAATTTACGTGAAATCAATCCAGGTAGGACATTATAAGCCCCAGGTCTAGAATCGTGGGATGAAGCCACCATTCCTCAATTCCTTAGTTCATTTTATTACCCATATTTTTGTTCCACAAAAAATGATCTTCTACATGTATTTTTATGGATTGGTGAACCTATGTGTATGAAGTGTGTTCCCAGGACTGTTGTTTCTTGTTCAAAAGTATTGGGTTTTGTTTGTTTATTTGTTTTGCTTTAGATGGTTGTTTTTAGTTTGGTTTTCAAAAAGGATGAAGGGTTCTGTTTTCACGGGCAGCAGAAAAGAGTACAGTTTCTTTTGAAATACTGATTGCAGCAGACCATAATTCTTTAATTGTTGTCAATCTAGTGGATGTAAAGTGATACCTCCTCATCATTTTCGTTTGTATTTCCGCAACTCAGATTTTTTCCCCTGGATATTTAAATGTAGCCTTCTGTGAGTTTTCTCTTCATAGCATTTGTCTGTATCGTCTTTATTGTTAACAGTTGGAAAATGTTCTCTGAATATCCTTAATATTAACCATTTCTATCTTCTTACTCTATAGACAGTGTTTCCCAATTTATTGATGATCATTTAACTAAATTGGGGTATATTCTGTTAGGCAAAAGCAGTTAACACTCTTTATAAGCAAACATGTATTTCTTTTCTTTGACATTTTTGGGTCTTCTGTTTTGATGACAAAGATCTCTCAATTTCTAGTTGAATATATGGTGTCTTAAGCTTTCTTCTAAAATCTGTTTTATTATTTTTACATTATTAAAACTTTAATACCAATGAAAAATTATTATTTTGATGTGGGGCAGACGTCCAACCTTCTTATAGATGTATAGTCAATTATATAGTTATTACTTTTGAAATAGCTGCCAGATTTATCATTTATTATATTCTGTAAATGTCAGAACCTGTTTTCTGGGCGCTTCATTATTTTCCTGTTTATTGATCTCATCTTATGCTAGTACCATGTGCTTTATATTATGTATAGTATTTTAATATTAAGTAAGGTTAGCCCCTTTCAGTTTCTGTCTTTTTTATCTTTTGGGGGACTACTCTTAGACATTCAATTAAAAATATAATTTTAATTGAAGTTTCATTCAATTTATATATTAGTTTTAGAATAATTAATGTTATGGTATTAAATACTCTCATGGTATGTTTTTCCATTTATTCAGATTCTGTTTTATATCACTTAATAGGTATGGTTAAACATTTTTTTTGCCTGTATCACTAACTTTATTCTAAATATTCTAGCATTTTATCATTTTCTCTATGGAGGCAAGGAGGAAAAATGTATATTCTCCATTTTCTATATCTATATAGATAGTGCTATGTTCCAGGCTTGTTTGGGGTTTCCTTCTTTAACATATCTCTAGCACATTTCCAACCTATCTCAGTTCTTTGGTCTGAACCTCTTGGGATTTTTAAAGTATAAAATCATATAATACTTTATTATTTCTTTTCCATTTCAGTTGACTAGACTATTCAAAATAATTTTCAATGTAAATGGTGATGATAGGAATTATTGTTTTGCTCCGACTTAAAAGAAATGCCTTTAGCATTTCCAAATGCTACATTTTCTGTTTGTTTTAGAGAACCAGTCTGTCATTTTTAAGTAGAGCTCTTCCATGCCTAATATATCATAAATCTTGAGTTTCAATGACTTACAATGGCAGAATTTTACCAAATGCCTTTTGTGTATCTATTGATGTGATCGTGTGACTTTTTAAGTTGTTAACATCATTGATTATGATATTAAATTTATTTTCATTTAACCATCCTTACCCCCCTCCCCTGGAATGAATAAATATTTGCTCTTAATGTATTATATTTTGTATTATGCTAATTCTGGTTATGAAATAATTACATTAACTACAAGTACCTGGTTATGAACATAAGTACATCTGTCTGTTCTTTCATTCCGTGTCATATTTCCCACCACAGTAATGATTCTTCTTAATTTAAGCTAAAACGATAGTAGGTTTGTGAAACAGGGCTATCTCAGATGAATGGAACCAGCTTGGTCTTGACCAGTGACCAGAGATTTGGCTGAAAGCTGCATCTGTCAGATGCGAAGGTGGGCTGTGTGGGGTGATTCTCTAGGTCCACCTGGGATCCACAGCCAAAGTCTCATTCCTAATTGCTCCCTGCCGTTGTGGGGGGTTCAGTGTATACGGACCAAAGAACACAGCGTCTCTGCGCACTGCTAGGTCAGCTCCTCCAGATGCGGGCCGCTCCAGCTGGGTGGGCTTGTCTGGGACTGCGGCTCGTGGAGCGCGTGCGCAGTGAGCCCAGGGAGGTGAGTTTGTCCTGGGGGTAGCCTGAATCGGTTCCATGTGAGAATTTATTGCAGTGAAGCCTAGAGAACTAGGAGATCCCAGCACACCTCACCTAAGCTCTTCACCTCTCTCCTTGGCATGGGGACGTGGGTGGGAGGGGAGGTCCTGAAGGCTGCTACAGCTAAGACCTGGCCTAAGCACTAAGAATGTTTTTTTTCTTCCTTGTCCTCTTGTTTTGTCTTTTGTGACACTGTTTTTATTGGGCTTTGTTAGTACTGTTTGGTGGCTTTATTAAGTGAACTGTGACGGCTTCCACCTTTTACTGTAGTGGAGAATAGAAATACCTGCTATTTAGATTTTATCTGGAACTTGTATGAAGTCAGCTGATTCTGGATCCTGTCTTCCTCTTTCTTTTCCACGTGAACCCATGTCTGAATCCAGACTCTGCCATTATGAACTCGTGTAGTTCACTGTGTCCTGCAGTGTAGTCAGAGGGACCTGGGCTGTGGGGCAAGTGGACGCTACATTCAGCTGGGGCTTTGCTCTCTAAGATTATGGCTCCGGTATGGATCAGGATGTACTTTTTCCTGTTTCACACAAAGCTGCCATATCAGCCAGCAGCACATAGCAGGAGCTAAATGTAATTAGGCAAGCTGCTTCGTCTCTCTGAGCCTGTTTCCTTATCTGTTAAATGAATTGTTTTGTACTGCCTACTTCTCATTCCAAATTCTCAAATTCATATGTAACAGTTACGGAAACATTTAACATTGTTTTAATTTATTTATCACTTAATGATACTTTTTTGTTACTCACATTTTAGAAGAATCTTAGAATATATCCAAATATTTCTTGTTACTTCAACCTCTTTTGATATACTTTCTTAAAAAAAAAAAGAGACTGGAATGTCAGGCGAATGAATTACCCTTGTCAAAAATAAAAACAATTCCTGATCATAATAACAATTTAAAAGTCCGGTTGCATCTTGTTAATCATTAACTTATTTATGGAAAAACCTTTGACGTCCAGATAACTTTTCATATAAGCACTGAAATAGGAAATGTTTAATAAGTATAACTTAATCATTGTTCTCTATCTTTGTAAATGAAGACAGTAATTGTGGTGGCATTTTCTAACAAGGAGAATTCAACCAATCCATTTTTATAAAGGGAAAATAGGCTTCAGGGTAAATAGCACACATTGATTAACTACTTAATACACCATTGGCCTAACAGAGGAGTACATTCAAATGATAGAGCTTAAATTAAAAAAAAAAAAAAAAAGTACTGCACAATCCTGCATAGTAATTACAAATGCATCAGGAAACTTGGCAGTTGTGCTTGGAATATGCACCAGGAGAGATTGTGATGTGTGGTCTGGTATCGTCATTAGAATGTGTGTGAATTGGCAGGGGGTGGGGGAGCTGACTTGTGTATCTGTGGCCCCCAGCAGACACTCACCATCTTGTATCAATGGTATAAAAAACGTGCATTGCAGCCACACTGCAAGCAACAGCCAGACTCAGTGTGGTTTGTTCCCAGGACTGTGATACCAACTGAATGGTAACAGCGATTGCAGGGAATAATGTTAAGTAAGTCAGACTGTGATTTCAATTCCTAGACAAATTAGAGAAAGCATTCTCTGATAAGAGTTGTGAATGAATGTTTAAGATGCAGTGGGATGACAGCGAACAGACACTAATTTAAATGAGGAACTTTCTAGAATAAAAATTTTAACGGCCCTGCTTGTTAATTAACATCTATTCCACTGATATCTAAGAAAAACCTTGTTGTACACACCACAGGAAGAACTAGAGAAGGAATTAGTAATACTTTACCGAGATGTTTATTCTGGCATTTTATCGGCAGAATAGGATAGAGGTTCATCAAAACTGAAATGAAGGTGATTTTTCTAGAGATGAGGTAGGTCAAAGAAGGCGGTTATTCGTCATCTCTGGATTCTCTATTAAGCGTCTGTAGAAGTAACATTTCCATCAAAATTAGACTGAAGTTTCCTTTCAAGGCCAGCCGTTGTCACGGAAGGACCAACAATCCACCATGACCCTGAGACTGAGAGGAAGAGATGTATCTGCTCCTGTACATCTTTTAAAAATCTGTGTTCCGTTTCTGTCAGTAATTTGTATTAAGCCCACCTTGCTAAGATCTCCAGATATCCCATATGCCCGCGGTTTTATTAGGCACTGAATGAATCCAGAGTAAAGGAAGGATCACCGCAGGGGAGTTGTGCTAGAATGGGTTTCTTGCAAGGACTGGGATATGAGCTAGCGTTTGTAGGGACTGTGAAGGGAGCTCCACCGATGGACGTAGAATTACCTGTTGGCACTTTGACGGCTGGTACAGTGGGGACCGAGATACAAAGCTTTCAGTGCCAGATCACTTTGATTTGCTCTTTGGCAGTAGAGAAACATCCGATGTTTCGAGGAGTGGGGGTGCATAACAGTGTTTGGTGATTGTGAATCTCTTCATGTTCTTCGTGGAATGGAAAGAGGTGCGAGTTCAGCGTGGAGCCTGGGGCAGAGATTGAGGAAATAGATGCGTAGACAGGACTGGTGGCCCTAACACAAAAGATTTAAAAAATTGATAAAATGGTGTAAAGCAGGTGAAAGACGATGCTAATGTTAGTGTGGCATAGTCAGGAGTAGGAGGTAAGAATCAGAGAACTCATTTTCCGAGATTAAAGCAAAAAAAAATCTTACTGAAAAAAGAACACAATATATTCTATCTATGAAAAAAAAAATCAGTGATTGTCAGCTAGAAGCGTAGGTGGCTGCAGGACCCCAGCTGCATACTGTCAATATCGGTGTTTTCTCCTCTGATCAGCTTCAGTCAGTAAAGTTTGAATGCTCAGAACCTCAGTTTTTGTTGGTTTCTGAGGTGAGGCTCACTTAAGGGTGGGTGTTCAGTTGTGGAATACGATATAATTTCTGAGACTATTCTTCAGCCCCCGAGAGCAGTGCTGAATTCACCATGATTATCTCTCCCAGACTGCAGACAGTTCTGAAAAATGAACTAGCTTGATGAAATTGCCAAAATATTTCCTTCTGTGATAAAACCGATAGGATTAAAAACCAACTGGAGCCCTCCGTTCCTCTCCTGTAGCCAGAGCACACACAGAGGCACTGCGTGAGACAGCTAGTGTTCGGTATCATTTGGTATTACTTATTTAAATTTGGCATTGGTAAACAATTAAGCAAATCCCAAGAGGTGATCACAAAGGAGAGTTAGATTTAATTTAGGCTTCTTAATGAGCTTTGCTTTTGATATGTAGGCATAATTAGTGCATTGAGCACAAGTTAACCCTAATTAAATTGATTAACTTGGGCAATATTTGCTTTGGTTGATAAAATGAACATAAGCCTAAGGATTTTTAAAAAAATTAGCTTATTTTTTACGTCTACTAGTTTCATATCTACACATTCACAGTCAACTTAAGTAATATATTATGACAGGTGATGGAAATTATCTTAAGACTTGCATAGTCCCGTGTTTAGAGATGCAGCATATTTAAACAAAAGGGGAGTCCACCTCCCCAAGCACCAAAAAAAAAAAAAAAGAATATTTATAAGATTTTGTAAAAGAATTTTGTTGAATCAAGTGAATAAATATTATTTTGTGACTGGTTATCTGTTCTTAAGTTCTACTCTAACCAAATTGATCAAATAACTATAGTTGTTTCTGTTGTACATTCTAGCCTGGTCATTACAAGAAAGATATATGAAAAACAAACAGGTCAGAGGAAGTGGAAGAACTCACCTATTTTTATGAAAAGATGGAGAAAAGTAGCTTTCTCTGGGTGAGATTTGTAAGCTTAGGGTGGTGATGGCAGAAGACACTCTATTGCCAAGCCAGCATAAGAAATCCTACTGGACAGAGAGTTGTCATTACTCCTTTTTGATTTTTGTTTTTATTGCTTCTTAATGTTTTATTATTATCCTATCTCTCCATAACATTTCATTTTTTAAGTTTATTTTAATAGTTTATTGAGGTCTAGTTGACATATGATTAACTGCACGTATTTGAAAAGCACAATTTGATAAAATTTGATATATCTGTACACCAGTAAGACCACCACAATCAAGATGATGAATACATGCTTTACCCTTAAAAGTTTCCTCATATCCCTTTGTAATGTCTTGCTTCCAGACTTTGCCTCTCATAGTCCCTGTCTTCAGACAGCACTTGATCTACTCTTATTTACTGTAAGTTAATATAAGTGGAGTCATACAGTATATACTTTTTTTCTTGCCTGGCTTCTTTCATTTTGTATAATTATTTTAAGATTTACCCATATTATTATGTGCATCAATGTATTTTAATTACTGAGTAGTATTCTATCTTATAGATAGGCCAAAATTTTTTATTCACTCACATTACAGGAGTTGGACATGTGGGACATTTGAATTATTTCCAATTTTGGATGATTAAAAATAATGCTACTATGAACATTCATGTACCAGTATTTTTATGGACACACATATGTTTTAATATGACTTGGGTAAATACCAGTAATGGAATGACCTGGTTATGTAGTTGCTATATGCTTAATTTTTCAAGAAACCACCAACCTTTTTTCTAAAGCAGTTGTAGGATTTAACATCCCCACATGCAGTATGTAAGCATTTCATTGTTTAATATTGATAACACTCAAAAAAGTCAAGCTTTTAACTTTAGTCACTTAGATGTGTATAGTTTTTTAAAAATTAATTTATTTTAATAGACTTCTTGATCTAAGGGGATTTAGCATCTGCTCATAGTAGGTACTCAATTATTATTTGTTATTTGAGTAAAGACAGAAGTGGTGTTGATACTCTCATGATTTAAAAAAAAAAAAGCTTGAGATGCTTCAAAAGAAGCCCTAGCCTCACTCTTGTAATAGCATTTACTTGCAGTGTTGTCTTTCCTATTCTTGCATTGACTTGGAAACAACAAAATAAAATCCATTCATCTACCAGACAGGTGTCCCAGACTAATATTTCTTTGCTTACAGCACAAGCCAGAGAATGACATTTTAAATTAGTTATAGTAGACATTGTGCTTTTAACTTTGTGACTGAACCATTATAAATATCACTGAACTTTATCTGTATGAAAAGCAGATCTCAACATCATGTGTGGTTTCAGGTACTTGAAGTTATTTGCAAAAGCAAAAACAACTAGAAGAATCAAACTCAGGAGTTTTTATTTATTTATTTATTTTTTGCCCATTTGACCTGGATATTTTAGTAATGTCAGTCTTAACAAACTGATCATATGAGTTGAAAGTTTTCAATGTTCATTTGAAACAAAGTAATAAATTAGTAGGGCAAATGATGGAAATTCTTGGATCTTTACTCTTGGTTTATATTTTGCTGGCAATTTTAATTGTGTGTTCACATACATATGAATAACTTGCATTTTCAAGTTATAGAAAATAAGCTATAATTTCATTTACATCAGAAAACTTCCTTTCTTTTGTACTTCTGTATGATTTTTAGTACAATATGATGGTCACCAATAGAATATGGTCCTGTAATATTTAAGAATCAGTAATCCTCTAAAATGTGCCCCCAATATTTCCCTACAAAGAAGTTACCAAAAATATGTAAATGCTCACTTGAACAAGTGATATGGTAAACCAGCTTCTTGAAAACGTTGTAGGGTAGATGGCAAAATAAGTGATTACGTTTTCCTTAAAGAACAACAATGGGGTGCCTGGGTGGCTCAGTCAGTTAAGCATCTGCCTTCGGCTCAGGTCATGATCCCGGGGTCCTGGGGTGGAGTTCTGTGTTGGGCTCCGTGCTCAGTGGAGAGCCTGCATCTCCCTCGCCCCACTGCTCCCCCTGCTTGTGCTCTCTCTCACTTGCTCTTGCGCTATCTCAAATAAATAAAATCTTGAACAACAACAACAACAACAAAATCTTTACTAGGTTTAATTGTTAACGAATCTTTTTCCTAAGGATATTCTTGAGTCGAACTATTAGATGTTTTAGATGAGTAAGACTCAGTACTTTGCTTTCTAAATGCTCACGATTGGGGGTTGGAGGTAGGGGAGAAGGAAGGAGAGGGATAAATAAAATGAGGAATGCTAACATCAGCTGCTAGGAAGTATCAAGGTAGCATAGAGGCATAGTATTTAACTCAAGAGGGCTTTTGGAAGAGGTGACACTCAAAGGAATAGGGGAAAAAAAAACAAATGAGAAGGAAGGGCCAAGATGTACCAAAAGGGAAAGTAATATACAAATGAAGTTGTGTTTGTCTACCAGAGACAGAGGGAGGGGATCAAGAAGGATTTAGATTTTTAGATACTCTAATCAATGAAATGATTAGCTTCTCATAGGCAACAAAAAACAATGTACCAAACTGAAATAAGTCTAAGGAGGTTAAATCATTTTCTTATTTTCTTTCCTTTGTTATCTTGAGCATAGTTTTGGAGGGGAGGGGAGAACATAAAATATCAAAAGCTTTCTAAAATCATTTCTCCCCTTGTGGTTCCTTTGCTTAGCAGGGTATACTCAATCTGTCCTCGTACTTCCCATTGGGCAAGTGAGCAGTGGTATTCGTGGGAAAGGAGATCCGAGGACAGAGCAGATGGGCTAATGGAAACTTTGTGGAGCACCTCCTGTGTGCTAGCACTGTGGGACTTGCTGGGGATGCTGTCATTGCTGCTCCCCCGAAGCTCCCAGCTGGTGGGGGGGAGACTGAGGAATGAGCGGCGGTTAATGGTGCAGGTGGGGAGGTGCTCCTGCACAGGGGGTTGCCTCGCGTGTCCACAGTTCCCAGTGGGGAACAGCTTCTGTGCCAGGCGACGGTTCTACCCTCCTGCATCTCCCCTTACACATCCCGAAGAGATGAGTTTTGACTCTTCCCTGTACCGGAGTTTATGATTCGATTTTTTACATTTTTCTTCCTTCCAACCATGAGATTGAGTATTAGGACTATTTTATGAAGAAATAAAAGCACTTCATATTAAGTAATACAATCATAACATTTTATTCCACAGATTTTATATGTAAATCTCTAAAGAATAACTTCATTAGTCTGTGATCCCTTTATTATACAAGTGTAAATGTGATTTATGTATGTGAGACAGGAAAGAAAATCTAATAGCAGATGAGAGTTTTATCCTCTTTGTATTTCTTCTTATATTTATGCGGAAAAACTAGTGTGCTATCTGATGGGTGCTGTTGAAGGTCCTTCGAAAAGATTCACTGATGTCCTAATGTTGACTCTGTGAAGTAGGCTCTATCCCTATTGCTATTTTAAGAGGAGGGAAACAGGGACACATAAAAGTTAATACCAAAGTCCAGGCGGTAGGTAGCAAAGCGACAAGGCAATGGCTGTGCGGTGTAGACTGTAGTTCTGCACAGCAGCACCAGTAGGTATGTTGATATTACTCGTTTTTCAGTCTTCTGGGCTAGCACATTCTTTTACTGTCCAAATAAAATGTATCAAATTCCTATACGGTTTCCTATAGTAAACTCAGGACCCATGCTATTTTCAGGTTTTCCCCCAAAGTGTGCTTTCGTGTTTCCCCTTCTGGCTCCAGGTGCCGGGTCCTCCTGGCTTCTCGCCACTTGCCTGTGAAGATGCTGCCCCTTCCTCATCCCGCACCGCTGGAGCAGAGAAGTCGAGATTGCTCCTCCACGTCTCCCAGCACATCATCAACCCACCATTGCTGTCTATGATGGAGCTTACTGAAAGTGTGGGGTGGGTGTGGTAAATAGTAGCCCAGTCCAGAAGCTTCTGTGTCTCGCATTTAAAAATCATCCCTGTTCTTGGAAATTTCTTACTGGGTCCTTTTTTTTTTTTTTTTAATGATTTTTTATTATATTATGTTAGTCACCATACAGTACATCTCCGGTTTCCGATGTAAGGCTCGATGATTCATTAGTTGTGTATAACACCCAGTGCACCATGCAATACGTGCCCTCCTTATTACCCATCACCGGTCTATCCCATTCCCCCACACCCCTCCCCTCTGAAGTCCTCAGTTTGTTTCTCATAGTCCATAGTCTCTCATGTTTCATTCCCCCTTCTGATTACCCCCCCTTTCTTTATCCCTTTCTTCCCCTGCTGATCATCCTAGTTCTTATGTTCCATAGATGAGAGAAATCATATGATAGTTGTCTTTCTCTGCTTGACTTATTTTACTTAGCATTATCTCCTCCAGTGCCGTCCATGTTGTAGCAAATGTTGAGAACTCGTTCTTTCTGATAGCTGAGTAATATTCCATTGTATATATGGACCACAACTTCTTAATCCAGTCATCTGTTGAAGGGCATCTCGGCTCCTTCCACAATTTAGCTATTGTGGACATTGCTGCTATGAACATTGGGGTGCATATGGCCCTTCTCTTCACTACGTCTGTATCTTTGGGGTAAATACCCAGTAGTGCAATGGCTGGATCATAGGGTAGCTCAATTTTTAACGTTTTAAGGGACCTCCACACTGTTTTCCAGAGTGGCTGTACCAACTTGCATTCCCACCAACAATGTAGGAGGGATCCCCTTTCTCCACATCCTCTCCAACAATTGTTGTTTCTTGCCTTGTCTATTTTTGCCATTCTAACTGGCGTAAGGTGGTATCTCAGTGTGGTTTTGATTTGAATTTCCTTGATGGCTAATGATTTTGAACATTTTTTCATGTGTCTGTTAGCCATTTGTATGTCTTCATTGGAGAAGTGTCTGTTCATATCTTCTGCCCATTTTTTGATTTGTTTATTTGTTTCTCGTGTATTGAGTTTGAGAAGTTCTTTGTAGATCTTGGATACCAGTCCTTTATCTGTAGTGTCATTTGCAAATATATTCTCCCATTCCGTGGGCTGCCTCTTAGTTTTTCTGACTGTTTCCTTGGCTGTGCAGAAACTTTTAATCTTGATGAAGTCCCATAAATTCATTTTATCTTTTGTTTCTCTTGCCTTTGGGGATGTGTCATGAAAAAGGTTGCTTTGGCCGATGTCGTAGAGGTTGTTGCCTATGTTCTCCTCTAGAATTTTGATGGATTCCTGTCTCACATCGAGGTCTTTCATCCATTTGGAGTTTATTTTTGTGTATGGTGTAAGATAGTGGTCAAGTTTCATTCTTTTGCATGTACCTGTCCAATTTTCCCAGCACCATTTATTGAAGAGACAGTCTTTTTCCCACCAGATGTTTTTTCCTGCTTTATCAAATATTAGTTGCCCAAAGAGCCGAGGGTCCATTTCTGGGCTCTCTATTCTGTTCCATTGGTCTATGTGTCTGTTTTTGTGCCAGTACCATGCTGTCTTTGTGATCACAGCTTTGTAGTACAGCTCGAAATCTGGCATTGTGATGCCCCCAGCTTTGTTTTTCCTTTTCAACAGTTCCTTGGAGATTCGGGGCCTTTTCTGTTTCCATACAAATTTAAGGACTGTTTGTTCCAGTTCTTTGAAAAATGTCCTTGGTATTTTGATCGGCATAGCATTGAAAGTGTAGATTGCTCTGGGTAGCATGGACATTTTAACTATGTTAATTCTTCCGATCTATGAGCATGGAATATCTTTCCATCTTTTTATATCTTCCTCAATGTCTTTCAAGAGTGATTTATGGTTTCTAGAATATAGGTCCTTTACGTCTCTGGTTAAGTTAATTCCAAGGTAACGTATGGTTTTTGGTGCTATTGTAAATGGGATGGATTCCCTAATTTCTCTTTCTTCGGTCTCGTTATTCGTGTATAGAAATGCAACTGATTTCTGAGCATTTATTTTGTATCCTGCCACGTTACTGAATTGCTCTATAACTTCTAATAGTTTGGGAGTGGCTTCTTTTGGGTTTTCCATATAGATTATCATGTCATCTGCAAAGAGAGACATTTTGACTTCTTCTTTGCCAATTTGAATACCTTTGATCCCTTTTTGTCGTCTGATTGCTGTTGCAAGGACTTCTAGTACTATGTTGAATAATAGTGGCGAGAGTGGGCATCCTTGTCGAGTTCCTGATCTTAAGGGAAAGGCTTCCAGCTTTTCCCCATTGAGAATAATATTTGCAGTAGGCTTTTCATAGATGGCTTTTATGAGATTGAGAAATGTACCTTCTATTCCTACACTCTGAAGGGTTTTAATCAGGAAAGGATGCTGTATTTTGTCAAATGTTTTTTTGGCATCGATTGAGAGGATCATATGGTTCCTGAGTCTTTTCTTGTTGATATAATGTATCATGCTGATTGATTTGCGAATATTGAACCACGCTTGCATCCCAGGTATGAATCCCACTTGATTGTGATGGATAATCCTTTTAATGTACTGTTGGATTCTATTAGCAAGTATCTTGTTGAGGATTTTGGCGTCCATATTCATTAGGGAAATGGGTCTGTAATTCTCCTTTTTTTTTTTTTTTTTTTTAATGATTTTTTATTATATTATGCTAGTCACCATACAGTACATCCCCGGTTTCCGATGTAAGGCTCGATGATTCATTAGTTGTGTATAACACCCAGTGCACCATGCAATACGTGCCCTCCTTATTACCCATCACCGGTCTATCCCATTCCCCCACACCCCTCCCCTCTGAAGTCCTCAGTTTGTTTCTCATAGTCCATAGTCTCTCATGTTTCATTCCCCCTTCTGATTACCCCCCCTTTCTTTATCCCTTTCTTCCCCTGCTGATCATCCTAGTTCTTATGTTCCATAGATGAGAGAAATCATATGATAGTTGTCTTTCTCTGCTTGACTTATTTTACTTAGAATTATCTCCTCCAGTGCCGTCCATGTTGTAGCAAATGTTGAGAACTCGTTCTTTCTGATAGCTGAGTAATATTCCATTGTATATATGGACCACAACTTCTTAATCCAGTCATCTGTTGAAGGGCATCTCGGCTCCTTCCACAATTTAGCTATTGTGGACATTGCTGCTATGAACATTGGGGTGCATATGGCCCTTCTCTTCACTACGTCTGTATCTTTGGGGTAAATACCCAGTAGTGCAATGGCTGGATCATAGGGTAGCTCAATTTTTAACGTTTTAAGGGACCTCCACACTGTTTTCCAGAGTGGCTGTACCAACTTGCATTCCCACCAACAATGTAGGAGGGATCCCCTTTCTCCACATCCTCTCCAACAATTGTTGTTTCTTGCCTTGTCTATTTTTGCCATTCTAACTGGCGTAAGGTGGTATCTCAGTGTGGTTTTGATTTGAATTTCCTTGATGGCTAATGATTTTGAACATTTTTTCATGTGTCTGTTAGCCATTTGTATGTCTTCATTGGAAAAGTGTCTGTTCATATCTTCTGCCCATTTTTTGATTTGTTTATTTGTTTCTCGTGTATTGAGTTTGAGAAGTTCTTTGTAGATCTTGGATACCAGTCCTTTATCTGTAGTGTCATTTGCAAATATATTCTCCCATTCCGTGGGCTGCCTCTTAGTTTTTCTGACTGTTTCCTTGGCTGTGCAGAAACTTTTAATCTTGATGAAGTCCCATAAATTCATTTTATCTTTTGTTTCTCTTGCCTTTGGGGATGTGTCATGAAAAAGGTTGCTTTGGCCGATGTCGTAGAGGTTGTTGCCTATGTTCTCCTCTAGAATTTTGATGGATTCCTGTCTCACATCGAGGTCTTTCATCCATTTGGAGTTTATTTTTGTGTATGGTGTAAGATAGTGGTCAAGTTTCATTCTTTTGCATGTACCTGTCCAATTTTCCCAGCACCATTTATTGAAGAGACAGTCTTTTTCCCACCAGATGTTTTTTCCTGCTTTATCAAATATTAGTTGCCCAAAGAGCCGAGGGTCCATTTCTGGGCTCTCTATTCTGTTCCATTGGTCTATGTGTCTGTTTTTGTGCCAGTACCATGCTGTCTTTGTGATCACAGCTTTGTAGTACAGCTCGAAATCTGGCATTGTGATGCCCCCAGCTTTGTTTTTCCTTTTCAACAGTTCCTTGGAGATTCGGGGCCTTTTCTGTTTCCATACAAATTTAAGGACTGTTTGTTCCAGTTCTTTGAAAAATGTCCTTGGTATTTTGATCGGCATAGCATTGAAAGTGTAGATTGCTCTGGGTAGCATGGACATTTTAACTATGTTAATTCTTCCGATCTATGAGCATGGAATATCTTTCCATCTTTTTATATCTTCCTCAATGTCTTTCAAGAGTGATTTATGGTTTCTAGAATATAGGTCCTTTACGTCTCTGGTTAAGTTAATTCCAAGGTAACGTATGGTTTTTGGTGCTATTGTAAATGGGATGGATTCCCTAATTTCTCTTTCTTCGGTCTCGTTATTCGTGTATAGAAATGCAACTGATTTCTGAGCATTTATTTTGTATCCTGCCACGTTACTGAATTGCTCTATAACTTCTAATAGTTTGGGAGTGGCTTCTTTTGGGTTTTCCATATAGATTATCATGTCATCTGCAAAGAGAGACATTTTGACTTCTTCTTTGCCAATTTGAATACCTTTGATCCCTTTTTGTCGTCTGATTGCTGTTGCAAGGACTTCTAGTACTATGTTGAATAATAGTGGCGAGAGTGGGCATCCTTGTCGAGTTCCTGATCTTAAGGGAAAGGCTTCCAGCTTTTCCCCATTGAGAATAATATTTGCAGTAGGCTTTTCATAGATGGCTTTTATGAGATTGAGAAATGTACCTTCTATTCCTACACTCTGAAGGGTTTTAATCAGGAAAGGATGCTGTATTTTGTCAAATGTTTTTTTGGCATCGATTGAGAGGATCATATGGTTCCTGAGTCTTTTCTTGTTGATATAATGTATCATGCTGATTGATTTGCGAATATTGAACCACGCTTGCATCCCAGGTATGAATCCCACTTGATTGTGATGGATAATCCTTTTAATGTACTGTTGGATTCTATTAGCAAGTATCTTGTTGAGGATTTTGGCGTCCATATTCATTAGGGAAATGGGTCTGTAATTCTCCTTTTTTTTTTTTTTTTTTTAATGATTTTTTATTATATTATGTTAGTCACCATACAGTACATCCCCGGTTTCCGATGTAAGGCTCGATGATTCATTAGTTGTGTATAACACCCAGTGCACCATGCAATACGTGCCCTCCTTACTACCCATCACCGGTCTATCCCATTCCCCCACCCCCCTCCCCTCTGAAGTCCTCAGTTTGTTTCTCATAGTCCATAGTCTCTCATGTTTCATTCCCCCTTCTGATTACCCCCCCCCTTTCTTTATCCCTTTCTTCCCCTACTGATCATCCTAGTTCTTATGTTCCATAGATGAGAGAAATCATATGATAGTTGTCTTTCTCTGCTTGACTTATTTCACTTAGCATTATCTCCTCCAGTGCCGTCCATGTTGTAGCAAATGTTGAGAACTCGTTCTTTCTGATAGCTGAGTAATATTCCATTGTATATATGGACCACAACTTCTTAATCCAGTCATCTGTTGAAGGGCATCTCGGCTCCTTCCACGATTTAGCTATTGTGGACATTGCTGCTATGAACATTGGGGTGCATATGGCCCTTCTCTTCACTACGTCTGTATCTTTGGGGTAAATACCCAGTAGTGCAATGGCTGGATCATAGGGTAGCTCAATTTTTAACTTTTTAAGGGACCTCCACACTGTTTTCCAGAGTGGCTGTACCAACTTGCATTCCCACCAACAATGTAGGAGGGATCCCCTTTCTCCACATCCTCTCCAACAATTGTTGTTTCTTGCCTTGTCTATTTTTGCCATTCTAACTGGCGTAAGGTGGTATCTCAGTGTGGTTTTGATTTGAATTTCCTTGATGGCTAATGATTTTGAACATTTTTTCATGTGTCTGTTAGCCATTTGTATGTCTTCATTGGAAAAGTGTCTGTTCATATCTTCTGCCCATTTTTTGATTTGTTTATTTGTTTCTCGTGTATTGAGTTTGAGAAGTTCTTTGTAGATCTTGGATACCAGTCCTTTATCTGTAGTGTCATTTGCAAATATATTCTCCCATTCCGTGGGCTGCCTCTTAGTTTTTCTGACTGTTTCCTTGGCTGTGCAGAAACTTTTAATCTTGATGAAGTCCCATAAATTCATTTTATCTTTTGTTTCTCTTGCCTTTGGGGATTTGTCATGAAAAAGGTTGCTTTGGCCGATGTCGTAGAGGTTGTTGCCTATGTTCTCCTCTAGAATTTTGATAGATTCCTGTCTCACATCGAGGTCTTTCATCCATTTGGAGTTTATTTTTGTGTATGGTGTGAGATAGTGGTCAAGTTTCATTCTTTTGCATGTAGCTGTCCAATTTTCCCAGCACCATTTATTGAAGAGACTGTCTTTTTCCCACCGGATGTTTTTTCCTGCTTTATCAAATACTAGTTGCCCAAAGAGCCGAGGGTCCATTTCTGGGCTCTCTATTCTGTTCCATTGGTCTATGTGTCTGTTTTTGTGCCAGTACCATGCTGTCTTTGTGATCACAGCTTTGTAGTACAGCTCGAAATCCGGCATTGTGATGCCCCCAGCTTTGTTTTTCCTTTTCAACAGTTCCTTGGAGATTCGGGGCCTTTTCTGTTTCCATACAAATTTAAGGACTGTTTGTTCCAGTTCTTTGAAAAATGTCCTTGGTATTTTGATCGGGATAGCATTGAAAGTGTAGATTGCTCTGGGTAGCATGGACATTTTAACTATGTTAATTCTTCCGATCCATGAGCATGGAATATCTTTCCATCTTTTTATGTCTTCCTCAATGTCTTTCAAGAGTGATTTATAGTTTCTAGAATATAGGTCCTTTACGTCTCTGGTTAAGTTAATTCCAAGGTAACGTATGGTTTTTGGTGCTATTGTAAATGGGATGGATTCCCTAATTTCTCTTTCTTCGGTCTCATTATTCGTGTATAGAAATGCAACTGATTTCTGAGCATTTATTTTGTATCCTGCCACGTTACTGAATTGCTCTATAACTTCTAATAATTTGGGAGTGGCTTCTTTTGGGTTTTCCATATAGAGTATCATGTCATCTGCAAAGAGAGACATTTTGACTTCTTCTTTGCCAATTTGAATACCTTTGATCCCTTTTTGTCGTCTGATTGCTGTTGCAAGGACTTCTAGTACTATGTTGAATAATAGTGGCGAGAGTGGGCATCCTTGTCGAGTTCCTGATCTTAAGGGAAAGGCTTCCAGCTTTTCTCCATTGAGAATAATATTTGCAGTAGGCTTTTCATAGATGGCTTTTATGAGATTGAGAAATGTACCTTCTATTCCTACACTCTGAAGGGTTTTAATCAGGAAAGGATGCTGTATTTTGTCAAATGCTTTTTCGGCATCGATTGAGAGGATCATATGGTTCCTGAGTCTTTTCTTGTTGATATAATGTATCACGCTGATTGATTTGCGAATATTGAACCACGCTTGCATCCCAGGTATGAATCCCACTTGATTGTGATGGATAATCCTTTTAATGTACTGTTGGATTCTATTAGCAAGTATCTTGTTGAGGATTTTGGCGTCCATATTCATTAGGGAAATGGGTCTGTAATTCTCCTTTTTGATGGGGTCTTTGCCTGGTTTGGGGATCAAGGTAATATTGGCCTCATAGAATGAGTTTGGTAGCTTTCCTTCTGTTTCTATTTTTTGAAATAGCTTTAGGAGAATAGGTATTATTTCTTCTTTGAATGTTTGGTAGAATTCCCCAGGAAAACCGTCCGGGCCTGGAGTTTTGTTATTTGGAAGGTTGTTTATCACTGACTCAATTTCTTCATAATTAATTGGCCTGTTTAAGAAATCAATTTCTTCCTGTTTCAATCTTGGTAGTTTATAGGTTTCCAGGAAGGATTCCATCTCTTCCAGATTGCTTAGTTTATTGGCATATAGCTGTTGATAAAAATTTCTAATAATCCTTCCAATTTCAATGGTGCTCGTCGTGACCTCTCCTTTTTCATTCATAATTTTAATAATTTGGGTCCTTTCTCTTTTCTTTTGGATAAGTCTTGCCAGTGGTCTGTCAATTTTATTGATTCTCTCCAAGAACTAGCTTCTAGTCCTGTTGATCTGCTCTACTGTACTTCTGGTTTCTGCTTGATTGATTTCAGCTTTAATTTTGGTCAACTGCTTCCTTGTGCGTGGATTAGGCCTGTCCCTCTGTTGCTGTTCCAGCTTCTTGAGGTGAGAATATAAAAACTGCATTTTAGATTTTTCTATTCTTTTGAGTGAGGTTTGGTTGGCTATGTATTTCCCCCTTAGGACTGCCTTTGCAGTATCCCATAGGTTTTGGACTGTTGTATTTTCATTCTCATTGGTCTCCATAAATTGTTTAATTTGATTTTTGATTTCCTGGTTTATCGAGTCTACTGGGTCCTTCTATAACTCTTTCACCTTCTTGCCATTTTGCCAGAGCCACTTCTGTTGTACATATTCCTTCAAACTGGAGCAGGCACGGGCCACCCAAAACTCCTATCCCCTCTTTATGTAGAAAATTTTCTAATCTTTATTCTACTTTTTTTTTTTCCCCATCTAGACTAGTCTGGGGAACCTTACCCTTTGCAGTGATGAAGACCATAAAGGCATTTTTACTAACCCAAGAGCTCTGAACATCTGAGTGGTGAATCACGGCAGTCCTTCACTATCACCTTTTTTCCCCCAGAACTGTTTTCATTACATTAAAAAAATTCCGGGTAGAAAAAAGCAACTATTAGACATATGGGAGTATTGGTTTGCAAACCGTTCCCCTTTAACAGGGAGGACAAGGAGAGATTGCAGAAAGAAGCAGCCATTCCAGATCGGTAGGCGGCAGATATAAGGAGCAAGGGAACTTACTTGTAAGGCTTGTCTTGTGCCGTTGAAAGACGAGTAGCTCTCCACACCCACCCACCAGAATCCTCAAAGTTTATAGAGAAGCCTTAACTGGGTTCAGTCATATATACAGTCCAGATGGCCTCTCTCAAGAGTGTGTTCTTAGGGCAGCTTCTAGCATGAGGAAGGCAGGTGGAGTGCCTATTCCAAGGACAGAGGGGAGGGTAAGGAGCTTGCACTAGTGGCCTGGGTCCAGCTCAAGGGTCAACCAGCAATCCTGTTGATTACCTCCTCCAACAGGGAGACCATAATGGAATAAAACACAAGATGTCTCTTTAGACAAGTTAAATGTAATTAAATTTGCAGTAAATACAATGATTTAACAAAGAAGCCATATTATATATCTTTGACAGATTGAATTCACAATTCTCCATGATTCTGACCCAAGATATTGACATTAAATATGTATTGATAGGAACTAAGAGTTTAGAGTGTTTGGATGTATTGGAAAAAGGACCGCCCTGGTCACTTTTTATCTTTTGCTCAATAAACAATGATTATGTACCTATTACGTTTCAGCCTTGGTGCTTAGAAGGAGAACTGCATGATGAATAAATTATGGTCCTTGACCTCACGAACTCTGGCTCGAGTAGGTCATAGAGGAACATTGGCGCATAACTAGAAAGTAATGCAACATGAATAAAGTGACCTGTATCGTGGTATAAAATAGTAGAATACGCAACCAGCAGCCTGATGGGGTCGGGGAAACTTGTACAGAAGACGCCATTCGCATTAAGGGTGGGTGTAAGTGTTCCAGGCAGAAAAGGATAGAAGAACGAAGGGGATGTGTGAAGTCTTGGGAGAACAGAACAGCATCACATTGCTGTGTTCTGAGCATCAGCCGTCTGTATGTTGAAAGCAGGGGTGGGGGGCAGGGAGAAGAGAAAGAGATGGAGGAGTGGCCAAGGTGAGAGCAGGACAACAGATTGAGTTCCACACAAGAAAGTTCATCTTATATCTGTTTAGACTTTGAGAAGCACCAGGGCCAGCTTTTAAGTATCCCAACCGGACCTGGTGAATCTGAATGTCTTGATTAAATCAGAAACCTGAAGCAACTTTTATTCATATTAGGGTTTAAGAAACTCTGTTATAGGCAATGGGAGCCTTTGGCTTTTTAAATATTTCATAATGTGAGGTCATATCTGGCACTATAGACCAATATACTGTAGTGTATATTGTATACGTACTTTAGAAGCATAATGAAAAAAATGAGTTTTTATATAGCTTGAACGCTGTATGGTACCCTGGGTAGCAACTTAGCATAGTTTAAGTAGACGAAATTATATAAAGTGTCTACTAAAATGCCATTGGTGAAACTTTACCAAGTGTTATTATTTTTTTTCCTTTTATCCCCTCCCTCATGCACAGTAAATCCTGTCTGAATAATTTACTCTTTCTGGAACATTAAAACAGTCTTGGGCTTTAAGGATAACTAAAGAGTTTCTGAACTATAATAAGGCTCTTGGAAATGCTGTGCCACAAATTATATGTGGGGGAGAAATGTGGCTTTATTTAGACTTCCAAACTAACTTTCATTTTCATCCAGAGAATGGTTTTGATAAGAAGCTGTTATTTGGTATGGCTAGAGTAGTAAGGGAGCTGCCCTTAGCCTCGTGAGTGTAGGAGGGAGGGGCAGAGGGACCGCTATTCTGTAAGTCTGTAGATGGAATTAAGTTGGTCTAAAACCCTCCACTATCTCTGGACAGGGAAACAGACAGCTTGCATATGTGAAAATGACATCTGAAATTCATATTGAAAATAGTAACATAAAAGCAAGTGTAGCAATGACCAGTGTAGACCACAACACAAAGTGGGTAAGCTATTGAGATAAAAAAGCTGATGGCTGTATTGGAGTTCTTTGTAGAAAAGATGTAAGAAACATCACGGATAATAGTTTTAAAATGAAAGAAAACATATGGGAATTCATAAGCACAAGTGCAATACGGTGGACATATGACTCAGTCTTTCTATCAAGATTGAACATTGATTAGTATCTTCCTAAGTGATGGGCTCTACTTTGTTGTGATTTTCAGACGTATAGCTGCAGCCTCACACAGAAGCTAAGATCAGTTTCCTATTAAACAATTAAAAAATACATTTTAACGCCAGCTTTATGGCATTTGGTGCATTAGCTACAAGGCTAATATATTTCTACTGAATTAAACATGGAAGTGAGGCATGAGAAAGGTTCTAGAACTTCTCTATCTAAAGGGCTTATTTTTATTTATTTTTAATAAAACGGAGCCTATAGTCCCTGAACTGGGGTTGGAGCTTTTGGGAGATGAATTTTAGTATACTTATCTTTTTTTCTTTCTTTTGTTTTTCTTTCTTTTTTCCTTTTTCTTTTTTACATTTCCAATACACTGATATTCCAAATGCTTTGACCTTGCTCTGCAAAATTGTAGTAAGTTTTTCCACTTTTATTTAACAACCATTCTGAGTAAGAGCAGCAAATATTTGAATAGGGGGTGTGGGGATTTGGTAGATTTTCATAAGGAAAATCTATATTATTTCTAAAGTCATATCTTTGATATTATAATAACTTAAAACTTAGATTTTTAAAAGATACCTTTGAAGCACATTTTTTTTAAAGTTTAGATTTCTAGCAAATTTATAGAGGGCTGCTAGCATCCCATAGCTGAAATCACATAATTGTTATATCCTATGCTTTCTGCTTTTGACTATGTTACTGTTGGAATATTTTCTGATAACATCTATGAGAGCAGGAATGGATGTTGTAGTAAAACGGAGTCTTCTCGGTCTGATTGATTTTGTGCTTTACAATCCATTTCGTTATCAGAAAGTATTTAAAATTTTTCCTCCTGCTATTTGGAAAGAATGTAATGGTCTAAAAGATTGCCTATCTTCTGAGGGAGTTTCTCTCTTGTCAAGGCAGAAACAGTATATTTACTAAACTGCCTTTAACTTTGGAGTGAATATTGCAATCCACTTCTTTCTTTGTTTGCTGGTCTGTAACTATAGGAAGCACCCAGACATGACACATGGCAATATAATCTAGCAGATCTGTAGACCATGGCTAGGGTGTTCTAAAATTAGGAGACCCCAAAATGAAATTAAAACCATTTTTTCAGTGGTTAGAACTCACCAGTATTTTACTTTAGTATTAATTTATATAATGATGATTCTTGTATTGCCCAATGAAATTCCTTAGCCATTACTATAAAGCTAACAGAACAAACAAATGTATTTTTAGCAATATACTGTAGGCAAATATCCCTTCCCTATGAAATAGGGAAGATGCTAAAACACACATTTGTATTCACTATTTGGGGAAAAATATCCACCAAAGTTTTCTAGAAGAGGGTTTAAATTAAATACATTTCTTAGACCAATATGGTCAATGACCTAGAGTGATTTGACATAATGAAATAAATGAATATAATTAACTATGATGACAAAGTAAATTGAACCACTATAGCTATTTAGAGGATACTAGCCATTTTAGCTGGAGACCATTTGCTTTTGTACATTTATGGATTGTACAGAACTAGCTTTAAAAGGTAAGATGTATAATTTGTATAATTATAATTTGTATAATTGTGTAGTTAGAGGGACTGTAGGTCCAATTAACTCATTTTAATTTAGAATGCCATGTGCTACTTGATAAAATGGGTTTTCTGGCACCTGGATATCCTTTTAGGCATGCCTTGGAGACCCTGTAGTGTAAATAAAATTATGTTGATTTGCTCAGGTCTGTGGGATTTGGACTTGGTCCTGGAGTGAACATTGTATTTAAATACATCGGTAAAAGGCAGGGTGAAAGCATTTAAAATGCTCACAATTGGGTGTGGAAAGAAAAGTCTACAGAAGCTATGGGAACTTTTTCAGTAATCCAGGTTGTGTAAGATAGGTTTTTGGGCAACATATGGTAATGGGGAAGATTTTTTTTTTTTAAAGGAAGAAAGAATAGTTATTGGCGACTAATTAGACATAGGAAGTAAGAGTCTTAGCACCTTGAGTCTGGATGCTTACAAGGCTTATTTTAATATATGAAAAGGAAGTCAGGAAGATGCTGAGAAAAGCAGAGGAGTATAGTAGACCAAGAGAGATCCAGCTTGATGTTAGGCATTGAAAAATAATTAGATCTCCAGGTAAGAAAATTTTGCTTCCTCAACAGTTCCCATAGTGTAATCTAAGGCTCATAGGATCTTTTCAGAATGTATGGGAGATCAAAACGATTTTCATAATACTATTAAGACATGATTTTTCTTTTTCTCTGCATTGGCATTTCCCTTGGTTGTGCAGACACAGTGGTGAGCAAGACTGTTGGAGCTTTAGCAAATTAAGTTAGTGGTACCAGTTTGTACTCATAGTCATTGTATTCTTCATATCTACAAACTTGCAGGAAAAAGAAGTCCAGTTTCACTTGAAAGTGTCCTGATGAAGCAGTAAAAATTATTAATTTTGTTATATACATCAGCCCTGAATTATATACATATTTTTCACATTCTGTGTGATGGCATAATCCATATAGCACGTCTTCTGCATACTAAATTCTAATGGCTATCTTGATGAAAGGCACTTGTGCGATTGTTTAAACTGCAAGCTCAACTATCCACTCTTTGTCTTTAGCACTTTTTTTTTTTTTTTAGTGAAAAACATGATTGACAAATTATGATGATTCAGACTTGGGTATTTGGGTAGACATTTTCTCAAAGTGGACTAAAATGAACCTGCCACTTTAAGAAAAACAACTTACAGTGTTTGTTGCCAGTGATAACATTTGAGATTTCAAGAGAAAATAGGAATTAGAGAAAACTTACAGGGATCACCATGAACTTGAAAAGTTTCTGATTACATACAGAAATGACCAACTCTGTCAGCATTAAGAAAATGTGCATAATGTGTGAGCCAACATTTCCAAATGTTAATGACTGAGTTACAGAATCATACATGGGTAGCAGAACCATTCATAGTAAAATGTAAATCAACGGGACATTGCAACTGATCATGAAACAAATTACCTGTCAAGCTTTGATATAATAGCAAAGAAGAATATTGACAATTATCTGAAAAGATGGTTAAATATACCTTCTTTTGCCAACTGCATATCTTTGGGAAGCTGAATATTTTTCCTTCAGTTTTTTAAAGATATATATATATTTTAAAGATTTTATTTATTTGAGAGAGAGAGAGACAGTGTGCACATGAGAGAGCATGAGCAGGGGAGAGGGGCAGAGGGAGAGGGAGAAGCAGACTCCCCGCTGAGTAGGAAGTCTGATGTGGTCTCAATTCCAGGAACCTGGAATCACTACCTGAGCCAAACGCAGACAGATGCTTAACTGACTGAGCCACCCAGGCACCCCAGATTTTTTTCCATATATCTTGACCGAGACAACATATTGAAATGAATTAAATCCAGGAGCAGATATGAGAATCTAGCTCTCTTTGATTAAGTCAGGTATTAATAAAATTTACAATAATGTAAAATCATGCCACTCTTCACACTATTTGTTTTGGAAAATGTAGTTGTTTTTCACAAAATATATAATTTATTCTAATGTAATAAGTTTGTGATAGTTATTTTTAAGTGGAATGAATAAATATTTTTAAATAGTTACCATTTTTTATTATAAAATGGTATATATCTATAAATGTAACCCTCCAAGACAAAAGCTTTACAAGTTTCTCAATAACTTTTAAGAATGTAAAGGATTCTGAGACCAAAACCTTTGGGAATCACTGAGTAACATATGTACATTTGGGGGTCATTAGCTTGGAAGTTTCATTTGATATTGTATAAGTGTTGTTATATCTTAAATGAGATCATATGAAACAAATACCAGGGCTTTGGGAAAAAACAAAACAAAACAAAAACAAAACTGGCCTAGGTTTTAGAGGAATGAGTGAAAGAAAAAAAAAATCCCCTGTAGAGGATGTAAGGGAATCAATGCCATCAGTTTTAGGGGCTGACGTACCCAGAAGAGTGAGTCCTGGAAAGAAGTCACTGCATTTGGTTAGCTAGAGGTCTATAGAAACCTTGAGCCATTTCAGTGGCCCAGTGTAGCCTTTAATCTGAACCATTCAGTTTTCTCTCTCTGCCCACCTGAATCTTCCACTGTTCCCTGACAGAATTTATGGACCATCACCAGCAAAAATCCCTGTATCCTCAGCCTTTCTCTCTGAGTGAAACTTGACCTTCTTGTTCTAGCTGAACCTTAGTACAACTTCCTTTACCATCTCTTCAAATACAGACTTTCTTGGAGTGTCGGAGTTGAAGAGCAAGAGTGTTTATTTCCTTCTCCACCTGTATTCGGTAATAACGATCTTACATGGCATCCTTTTTTCCCCAGAGGTTAGGATGAGTTTTCCAGTTAATAATGACAAATACTGGAAAATCCTCAGCTGTTTAGACTCCAACACAACACATGTGGGGATTTCTCTTCATTTATGTTTGCTATGTTAATAATATTGGTTAATTTCCCAACAAAGGAAAATTATAATGGCTAATTTGGATTATATACCACATGTAATGGCCCAAGGTACTGAATTAACAGTGAAATCTCTGCATTTAACCAGATATATAAAGTTTTGTTTTATTTTTGGTTTATTTACCAAATGGCCCCTTTTCAGCTTATTTAAATAGTCTTTCAGCCTTGTGAAGAGCCTCCATATCCTAATAGTTCAGAACCTAGACTCAGGAGCCAGATAGCTTGGATTTAACTACAGGCTCTTCTCCTTTCTATGTAAATATAGAAAGTCACTTACTTGAGCAAACTTTAAGAAATCACTTATATTTTCAGTGCTTAAGCTTGATTATCTTTAAAATGGGATGCTAATAATAATTAATTATTTATAATACTACTATTATGATTATATTCAGTCTATAATTATGTTCATCAGACTCACTACACAATGGTAGTGTTCCATACTGTTATTTATCAGACTTCTGATATTTATTATAACCTTAGTAATTTATTATTTATTTAATTGTTATTATAGTAAGAGTACCTACACCTTGGGTTGGGGAACAAAGTGAATTAATTTACCAAAATATTTTTTTTTCTTAGAAAGGGAGGGGGGAGGAGTAGAGAGAGAATCTTAAGCAGTCTCCACACCAGTGCGGAGCCTGATATGGGGCCCGATCTCACGAGCCTGAGATCATGATCTGAGCGGAAATCAAGAGTCGGATGCTTAACTGACTGAGCCACCCAGTGCCCCTACCAAAGGAATTTAATAAAGCATCTAGCTTATGGCAAGTATATAGCAGAAGTGAGAGAGTATCAGTAGTAGGATTCCTTAATGTATTTTGAGCACTTTCCACCTGCAGGCGCTAGGAAGGTGTGTGCATGTACAAATTCATGTAATCATCACTGCCACCATATCAGATAGAAAGTGTCATTCTACCTGTTCTGTGATGAGAATAAATGAGGTGCGGGAAGTTAGAAAATTTGTAGTCACATAACTAATATTTCACTGTGGATTTGAACCTACACCTATCAGAATGTAAGTGAGGCTTCCAGTGAGCCAAGGGTTGGGAGACGTAAAGATGAACAGGACATGTGCCCTGTCTCAGAGGAACTCTAATCCCTCCGGAAAGGGAGGAGGTTACAATCATTCTTAAAACATCTTTCCAGTGCAGGATGTAAACACAGGGGGAGAGATCACCAGGCATCATCATGTACTTTATTTCATTTCAATTTCACAGATACTCTGTCTGTCAGAACTGACACTATGATACCTATTTTATTAAGAAAAAATTGATGTTAGGGAAGTTAAATGGCTCATATGATTGGTTGATAGAAGAGCCAAGACTAGAATATTTGTCCCCTGAGTTTGCAAGTCAAGTGTAGACATCGTTGTCTTCTATGATCAGTATTAGAGTAGGTTGACTATTGGCCTCTGGATATGTCAGGGACTGATCCCTGTATCTATAAATCTGAAAAAAAGGTCTTTGCAGATGTGATTAAATTAAGGATCCTGCAATGGGGAGATTTTCTTAGATTATTTGGCTGGACCCTAAAAGCTACCACATATATCCTTAAAAGAGATACAGAGATTTGAAATACACACAGAAAAGATAATATAACTACGAGGCAGAGACTGGATTTACACACCCACATGCCAAAAAATGCCAGCGGGCACGAGAAGCTGGAGGAGACAAGGAATAGATTCTTCTAGAGCTTCTGGAGGGAGTTCAGCCTGGCCTATAGTGATTTCAGCCTGGTGGTGCTGATTTTAACTTTTGGCATCTAGAACGATGAGAGAATAAATTTCTCTTGTTTTAAGCTGCTGATTTTGCGGTTATTCACTACAACAGTAATAGGAAATGGCTACAAACATCTTCTGTGGTTGGGGGGAGTGTGTTCCTTGATCCACATCATTGCTCCCTTCTCAAGAAAATCCCCTTGGACATGCTTGCTGGAAGACTCACTACACACTAATATTCCAGACTGTCCTTCATCAGACCTCTGGTTATCTTCCCTTATCAGCTCAAGATTTTATTACCCAACCCACCCTCTCTCTCTTCGCTTCTCTTATTACCATCCTTGGCAACTTTAACATCCACTGTCTTGCCAGTATCCTTGTATCTACACATGCCCTAGATTATATTCTTCTGTTTATTCAAAGAATTTCCTCCAACAGTTCTTATCCCTCTCCTCAACCATCAGTATTTATTTGTTGATCAAATTGCTCCTATCAGCATATGAACATCCAATAAATTCTCCCTCCTCCTAAAACAAATAGTTTTGACCTTACGTTTCCCTCCCATGCCTGTCCTGGTTCTCTACTTCGATCATAGCAAGGATTTTCAAGAGAATTATCTATATATTGCCTCAATTCCTGTTCTCTTTTGTGCTCACATTCTGCTGAGGCAGCTCTTGTCAAGGTCAGTAAGAGCCTCTCTCTCGTCAGTGCCCATTGTCCGTTGTTATTCCTCATCTCAGTTGACCTCTTAATAGCATTTGACATGATGGATGACTTCCTTCTACTTGAATCATTTTCTTCCCTTGTTTTCTGGCACAGTTCACTCTCCCGATTTTCTTTTTATGTCACTGGGCTTTTTATTTCCTTCTTCTTGCTGGGCTGCTCCTCTTTTCCTGCATCTTTGCACTCTTCCCTGTATTCCCTTCTTCGGTTATTTCATCCAGTACCAGGATTTGACTCTCCTTGCCTGTCAATCTCAGGTCTATGTCACTGGGCTCCACTTTCCCCCTGAGACACAGATTATTTTATCCAACTCTGTACTGAGAAGCTTTATTTGAATTTCTAATGATATTTCAATCTTAACATGTCCAAAATAGAACTTTGAATTTCCAGCTCCTACCGCACACAAACATGGCGCCTCCATCGACATGCCTATCTCAGTAATTGGCACTGCTGTGCACCCATCTGCTGACACAGAGGCTTCAGAGGTAGCCTTCATTTACCCATTTTCCCTGCATCTCCCTCCATACTACAGCAAGTCCCTTTGGATATCACTTAATGCATGTGGTCAATGTGATGACTTTTTGCAGCTTACTCCACTCCTACGTAGCCCAGTCCAGCCCACAGCATCTGTCATGCTTACTGTTCCCATAGCTCATGAACTCAACTCCCTGTTTTCTCTCTTGTCGTTGTCCCAACAGTCCATCCTCCACACAGCAGCCACCATGATCCTTCAATATACAAACCAGATCACGTTCCTCCATGCATACAATTCTCCAGTAGCTTCTCATTCCACGTATAAAGTACAAACTCCTTACCATGTCTGTGAGGCTGTTCTGATTTCTCTGATCTTTCTCTCCTCCTCTCACTGTTCTCCAATCACATTGCCTTTCCTCAGTTTTTTTAGGCAGCAAGCTTCTTCACACCTCAGAACCTTGCATTCTATTTCCTACGAACTTGCTAACCACACCCCGTCTGCTCATGGCTGGCTTTTTTCATTATTGAAGTCTCTACTCAAATGTTGCTTCCTCAGTGGAGGCTTTCCTGCTCACATTATCTTAAATGGTCAATCCATAGAAAATCAATTTGCTCAAACCAGTTTGCCAACTTAATTTTTTAATGTGCCAAATAACCAACTATTACATATAGTTTGGGTAATTTGGATATAGTTGGTAAATTCAGGAAGTTTGCTTTTGGGAATAGGTTCATCAGGGAATTTACTTTTGATTGGGTGCTAATGAGTTGATTATAGACAAATTGACTCAGAGCCCTCCAAAACAGTGATCTTATCACTTTCTACCCTTTAATCTTTTTTCCTGTAATACTTACTTAATAAGTCATATTTATATGTCTGCTTTTATATTTTCCTGTCCTTTAGATTCTAAGCCTCATGAGGGTAGAAACTTGTATGGCTTTTTCAACTTTAGTATTGAGGTCCACAGCAGGTGCTCAAAAATAATGGTTTAATAGATGAATAAAATAATGAGTAACAAAAAACACCAGTTGGATTTGAATACATTGAAGAAGGAATGGGCAATGTGTCACTCTAAAAGCCGAAAATATAACATCCTTATTTTCTTGAGCTATCAAAAAGAGAAAATGGGATTATGAAGTAGAGTGACATAAAGGTTTTTGTTTAAGTGAAGGAGACAAATGTGTTAGAGCATGGAATTAAGAAAAAAAAAAAAAAGAAAAAGACCCACCAATAAAGGATATTGATATTTTTAGTTTTGTATTAACAGTAGAAGATGATATAAATCAGTAAATAAAAAACTGTTTTATATGACAGTTCTATATTTCTAGATTGTGTTTCTGGGTTTATTTACTTATTTTTAAGGATTTTATTTATTAGAGAAAGAGTGTGAGCAAGTGGGGGGAGGGGCAGAGAGAGAGAGGGAGAGAGAGAATCCCAAACAGACTCTGTGCTGAGGGAGCCAGATGCAGGGCTCAATCCCATATTCCTGAGACCATGACTTGAGCCAAAATCGAGAGTCAAATGCTTAACCGACTGAGCCACCCAGGCACCCCTGTTTCTGGGTTTATTTTAAAAATTATTAGATTTGATTTAAATTCTTCATCCCACAATAACTTATGAATAAATCTACAGTGAGTTGTTTTGCATTGATTTCATCTGTTACATAAGTGCTTAAATGAGTTTAAATCCTTGCTGAACTCATAAATTGATTTTCAGAACATAAATGATTATAAAATAATATTAGTAATAAATGTGAAGCGCCATGATAACCGAATTAGTGGGGAGGGAAATGAGGAAGAGAAAAGTTGAGAAAGTATTTTTCCAAGCAGTGCTTGTCCAAGGAAACCAGATTAATTACCAATATGTTAATTTTGGTGATACAGATTAATATCCACTTACTATTTATTTGTATAGATGACTAATTTCTGAGGAATGATATTATAAATCATACTGTATAACATTTAAAAATATGTCATTAAATTAATATTCTAGAAAACTTATTACACATTTTATTTTTTTGAAAAAGTTGACAAAATATGCAAATGTCAAAGGGATGAATTCAATATAAAAACTTCGTTACTGTAGAAATTGGTAATTGCTTCTTTGACTTAAATATGCATATCTTCAGAAGTGGCTATGATGATCTTCTGCTAATTAAAGGAATTATTTAATGTGACCATATTAAAATTATTGGAAGGCATTTTTGTTCAATAAGAAAGGCAGAAGGAATAACAGTTCATTGTTATATGTATGTGATAAAAACTAGTTGAGAAATTGCTATTAAAATGGTCTACCTGTCTCTACCTATCTACTCATGTATCGAGAATTCAATACAGAGGAAAAGATAATTTCTGGCACAAACTAGCTCTGAAGTAGCAGGGTAGTAAGGAATTATCTGTGATAGCAACAGAATTTGTGACTTGAGAATTGGAAGGCACAAATATGTAAATTTCCTCTGAATATTTCTCTTCAACCCAGGTACACATTGTAAGATCATCTGATTATCCACAGTTGATATGATTTAATCTTTCTTAATCTATTTCATTGCTGTGTTTGAGAATATCTGGGGTCTTAAATTGTAATAGACACTTCAAACTTTGTATCCTAAAATGTTCATATATCAAAAATAATAAAAATATGAAATGGGTCATAAAATGTCTATTCATCTCATGCAGGGAAGGTTATTATAACAGTTATTTCATGATCATTAGATTTTGAAATCCTGTTTCTCTTTAAAGCAGTAAAAGCCCCATGAATATTGTTTCTCCCATTGTAAAAAACTACCTGCATATAAGTCTTCACACTTTATCAAATTTAATTTTAAATCCTTATCACCTTGTTTTATCTCCACCAGTTGTATTTTAAGTTTAAATCTTTAGTTTGAGTGTCATTTGAATGTACTATAAAATGTCTCTAAAGGGAATGCGGGCTGAAAAAGTTGATTTAAGTTTCTAGTCGTAGGTATTTTGTTATTAAATCTTGACAGAATGTTAATGTTGAAAATTGAAGTGATGCAGATCAGCTTCATGTATTCCAACTTCACCTTCCACTTAATGCGATGATACATAAATTCTCTTGTAAAGCTGGGGGAAATTATGTTTTTATTCAATCAGTAATTAGATTGCAGCTTCTTACTCAACCTACCACTCTTAGGCATTAAAAGGAAAGTTGGAAGTTTCCTACCTTGGTAGACTTGATCTGATAGCACTGGAAAGAAGAGCTTATTGACATTCTCAATGAAAAACAAAAGAAGATGATTTTTATTCCCTAGTCTGTTTCTTAAATTCCTTAAGCAAGGCTAGCAAATGTTTATTTATTTTTAGTAAGTGTTATAATTTTTGGCACATCAACAGAACACTATTATTTAGCTTAGGTGAGGGGTATTTTTTGCTTATTAAAACTTTGTAATGAAAGGACAGTATGGCTTCTCTTTAATAATGAAGTAGACATGACAAATTGTCTAGCATCTACCCTACCTTGGATTTATGAATACTGATTTTGTTGTGAATTATTCTTTTGCACAACAGTAAGATATTTTGTTTATTTAACAATCCTTTCGACAAGTTTAAATTCTTGTTAAAATCATAATACTAATTCCATAAATGGAAACACTCAACTCTGGAAAACATAGTAGGAGAACAAAGTGATGAGTTTGCAAATTCACAGTTATCACAAACAACTAATTTTAGTAAATTCAGCTTCTGATTTTACCAACTTTTCTTTTAAAAAAATTTAACAAAATCAATCAGGGGATTGGCCTCTAGATTGTTTAGTTTCTAATATAAGTGCTTATATATTAACATTTTATATTAGGATCAAAAATTCATAAAAGTATGTTTATCTCCAATCATTAAAGATTCAAATGTATATAGAACAATTATTTACTGTTTTCATCATCAGATTTAAGAAATGTTCAGGATCACAAATATACACATTCAAAAATACCAACACATGTTTAGGTAATTCAACTAACTGGAATGTGTCAATATCAGATTTAACACAGATTGAAAAAAATCTTTATATTGCGATGAGTTAATAGCATACTGAGAAACTACTGCAGAACAGTCCATCTTAAAAGGCCATTTTGTGTTTAGATATTCAGTAAATAATCAGAATGTTGGTATTTGGTCACATGTCAGCTCTTATTCAAAGGTTAGCAAAAACAATATGTAGTCACGAAAACTAAAATTTTAATTTTTACAACATCAGAGACAAGTTTTAAAATGTTACTGTAATAGGATTCCTAACATTTTTATACATCTGCAGTTATTTTGTTTAAAAGATCAGAGGAAAAGTAGTCTGAAATAAAATAAAAATAAAAATCATAAACATTAAGTATCTCCTTTTCCATATTGCTTTCACAGAGTACGTTAATTTGCAAAACCTATTTGTTATAGCAGCTAAGAAGATGAATTCCATATATTCCTGAATCATTATAAGATATAAATTACCGGGACTGGAATTTATAAAGAAACATTTTATTTTTTACTTTAAAAAATTGTGTTTGAACATCACTTAGAGTTGGCAGAAATCAGATGGAACATTTGTATTTCCTGGGGTAGCATTCAACCTTTATTGCACTGAGAATCTTTGGCGGGCATCAGTCACAATCACGTCTACGGCATGCACCTTAGAAAAACTGGTGGAAAGTATGTAAGCGTGCCTGTGGTATTGGTATCTTTAACTCTATCCTTATTTTATCTTAAAAAAAAATTTCAGACATTGCTATTTAACCATTATTGGCAAATCGGGGTGCCTGGGTGGTGCAGTCGTTAAGCGTCTGCCTTGGGCTCAGGGCGTGATCCCGGTGTTCTGGGATCGAGCCCCGCGTCAGGCTCCTCTGCTTAGAGCCTGCTTCTTCCTCTCCCACTCCCCCTGCTTGTGTTCTTTCTCTCCCTGGCTGTCTCTCTCTCTGTCAAATAAATAAATAAAATCTTAAAAAAGAAAACAAAAAACCATTATTGGCAAGTAATCTCATTTGCAACCTACCTCATAATTCTTGGCCACACACAATTTGCTGAGAGACACGAGCCTGTATTAATGAGAAAAATATAATCTTAGCAGTTTTATTCTATTTCCAACCACAGGTTTAATTCACTTTTCACACTCACTCTTGCGGGTCTCTGAAAGCAGAGTGCAGCTGTGGGGTCAGACTATTTTGGTGGAAGGCTTGTTGAACCACTCTATAAATGCAGAGAGAATATTTTATAGATTATCTGCAAGTCCAGTTTTTCAAGTACTGGCTAGGTTGAAAGAATCTTGGAGGCTGCTGGTTAAATGCAGACTCATGAACCAAAACAGACCCATTGAGTTGCAAACCCCGGTGCAGACACCTGGCAACCAGAACTTTCCTCACCCAGCCTGGTCAGCGAGGCGATCTCACTTGGCAGAGCAGCTAATCTCCCTTGAAGCCTTCCTTCACTCACCTTTTTATTGAGTGCATAGTAGAGAGCTTGCATTCTGGTGGGCACTGGAGATGCAGAGATAACAGGAGTCCTGCTTCCTTAATAAGCTAGAGTGTGTAGTAAGTACTCTGTGTTGCAACAGAGTCACAACCACCTTTAAAAGCTGTTGCCTTTAGGGCACCTGTGTGGCTTAGTTGGTTAAGTGTCTGCCTGTGGCTCAGGTCCTGATCCCACGGTCCTGGGATCAAGCCCCACATCGGGCTCCCTGCTCTGCGGAGAGCCTACTTCTCCCTCTGCCTCTCTCTCTCTCTCTGTTTCTCATGAATAAATAAATAAAAGCTTTAAAAAAATTAAAAAAATAAAAGCTGTTGCCTTTGATGATGGGGTAGATATACTTTTTAGTCCAGGCCGCTGTCACAGAATACCGGATGCCTTATATAAACAACAAAACATTTACTTCTCATAGTTCTGGAGGCTGGGAGGTGCAAGATCATCTCGTCCTGCTCGCAGATTCATTGTCTGGCGAGAGCCTCCTTCCTGGTTCCCTGATGGTCATCTCACTGTGTCCTCACGTAGCAGAAGGGGCCAAGGAGCTCTCCAGAGTCTCTTTTGTAGAGGCGCTAATCCCATTCACGAGGGCTTCACCCTCATGACCTAATCACCTCCCGAAGGCCTCACTCCCAAGTGCCATCATGTTGGAGATTAGATTTCAACATATTATTTTTAGGGGAGGGAACATTCAGTTGAGAGCAGGCACCTTGATACATCACACTAAAGCTTGAAACTGAACATTAAATGGTCTCAGAACAGAATCAGAATACATGATACTGTATTTTATCTGTGTTCTTCATAAGGGTGTTTGGTTTGGTTTGTTGTTTTGCCGTTTATTTGTTTTTAGGACACTATGGCATATTCAGGACACAGTTCCACTTTATTAGTAGCTCTCCCTGCGCTTCTGCCTTTTATTATTTCATTTTATTCTACTGTCGTTCCATCTCCTTTTATAATATATTCAATGGTCTGATTACTGAATTACTGTGTGGTCTTTTACAACCTAATTAAAAATAACTATGAGATCGGGGTTATGGGAGATAATTTTATTGATGTATTTTACAATTAATTATGTATTGATAACAGTCCAGCGTCATTATTTATTATAATTAGGCTAATTATAAAATGTAATTACCAGAATATCCAAGGTGTTCAGTTGCTGCCTAAAGCTATCATTTTGAAATATAACTTTTGCTTGCCAATTACTATAGCCTTCCTTAATTTGTGGATAAATTATGCTCTGTTATTTCTATGGAGAAATTATCTTGGAAGCATCAGTTCCCTAAGCGAGAAAATAGTGTCCCACAGTGAAGTTTTTGGGTGATAAGGTGGTAAGAGCAACAGAACATAGTTCAGAAGATGGTCACACAATTATTGTCATTGTCAAATACAACTCATGACTTTCCTACTACTAAGCAGGGTTTGCCAGTCAAGGCATTGTTGAACCATGAAATATCTTACTTTCTTTTTAATTTGATCATGCTCCCCTAATCTGAGGATTATCAGACTTCCCTGTGGGCATTTAGCGTCTCTTTGCAGTAACTACTGCAAACTACTAGCTTTCATTCTGAAAAAAAAATATTGAAAAACTGTAAAATTACAGTAGGTGTTGAATCAAACATCTAATGCCAGTCTTTTGTCAACAATGAACCCACATTGGAAATTATCTTCTCAGTGACACTTTTCTTCTGTCATTGGTGGGTTATGACTATGGAACAAAATAACTAGGGAACTACCCTACCGTAACTTCTTTTTTATTTCTATACTTTCTGAAGATGTTTGACTCTAGGAAATATATCTTATAGAACTTAACGCCCACTGTTGACCAGCCAGGATCCTTGGAAAGCTACAGTGGGTTTAGTCGGCTGAGCACTCCCATTTGGATCCTTAGGTGGGTTGGATGCGATAAGCTCATTTACTGTCTGGAGCAGACAGACGCGCCATTTTAACATGAATACTAAGCCTTTTCGTGTTTTTACCTCTGCTTTTGTTGCAGAAACCCTCGAAACGCTCATCAGACAAGCCGAGAATTACACCAGCATTCTCTTCTGCAACACCTACAGGAACATGGCCCTAGAGGCCGCAGCCTCAGTTCAGGAGTTGTTCACAGACGTGGGGCTCTATTTATTTGGTGCAGATCTTAATCCTGAAGAGTTCGTAAACAGATTCTTCGACAGTCTTTTCCCTCTCGTCTACAATCACCTCATTAACCCTGGTGTGACGGACAGTTCCCTGGAATACTCGGAATGCATCCGGATGGCCCGCCGGGATGTTAGCCCATTTGGAAATATTCCCAAAAGAGTCATGGGGCAGATGGGGAGATCGCTGCTGCCCAGTCGCACGTTTCTGCAGGCACTGAATCTGGGCATCGAAGTCATCAATACCACTGACCATCTGCACTTCTCCAAAGAGTGCGGCAGGGCCCTGCTGAGGATGCAGTACTGCCCTCATTGCCAGGGCCTGACTCGCACGAAGCCTTGCATGGGGTACTGCCTCAACGTCATGAGAGGCTGCTTGGCACACACGGCAGAGCTGAATCCACACTGGCATGCCTACATCCGGTCGCTGGAAGAGCTGTCAGATGCCATGCACGGAACATATGACATCGAGCATGTGCTCCTGAACTTCCATGTGCTTGTTCATGACGCCGTGATGCAGGCTCACCTTGACGGACAGAAGTTGTCGGAGCAGGTAAGTGGCCACGCCACGTCTCCTGACCGATGGCTTAGAACTCAAGCATTAGCCACATAAAGTTCTGTTGATTATAAGCACATCATTATGTATTTTAAAATGATGGCAGCTTAACAAGTTAATCCATCAGGAAAGAGTAGCAGAATGCATGGGTTGCCATATTTGAGTCAAGGTGTATTTGCTGTATCTTACAGTAAAAGTTTGGTTAGCTACTTTCCACTTTCTCTTCTAAGTAGAAGCCTTCTCGTAGGGTCAGTTCAGTGAGGGAGAGAGGACGCAGGTATAAAATCGGGACCAGCAGGGATTTGAATCTGCCTCTGCCAGTAATTCCCAGATGCCTTAGATTCTTTGAGGCTGTCTCCTCATTGATAAAAAGAGAATAGTAACACGTAACTTTTGGAGTATTCTTTTTTGGGAAGATAGACAATATGTATGAAAACTACCTAGTATGGTGCCTGTTACTCAAAAAATGGGTAGTTATTGTTAGCATTTCAAAGGTGTTCAGCATTAAAATAGAAAATGCCAATGATATATTCATTAAATGAAGACTTGACAAGCTTAATGTTCAAAAGTGTTTCTTCAGAGACTCTTCAGAATCTGTCACAGTGATGGTGTAGTGATTTTTCAGAATGTGCTATATGCAACATCACAGTGTCTTATGCCAAGAAGCCTTTAGAAAGTGTTTGAAAAAAAATCATCAAGTAAAAGGGCACAAGAGTTTTCTGTTTCTCCCACCTTCTGTAGACTTATTTTCTTACATATTCACAGGCTCCTGAGTAACATTCTCATATCCCATATAGTGCAGTAGGACCTGTTGCTGATGTTTACCCTAAATCATTTCTCCTCAAACAAAATTGTATTCCTTGGTGCTGAGAGGAGGCATCTCCCGCCTCCCCCCCAGAATTAATTTACTGAATTAATAAACATCCTAATCATTAGCCTTATAGGTCAGTTTCTTGAATTAATTTCTGGTAGATATTGGATCTGAAAATACTTATGTGCAATCATCTCCTCACTTTCTTCCTAACTTCCAGGGTCTTTGCAGGGCCTGTGTGAGCCTATAAGTGCCCTTACGCAGATTGGACATGGTACCCTCTTTGCGTGCATGCCACACCTTTATATGGCTTGGTGGGTAGAGAGTGAGGTGGATTTCAATGCCTGCTTTCTGATTTATTCAGCTGGGCGTCCTTATACAATGAACGAGATTCCCAACCATATGCAATGGTCTGAATCTTTCCGCAAGCTTGTTCCTTTCTGGAGACCAGATAAACACCAGAATTTTTGGGAGGGATATAATAAACCAACTCAAAATGAGGTATAAAAGACATTTGTCTCAAGTATTTCTTAGTTATGAGAAATAAGATCTAGGAAACAAATATTCATATTATGATATTGAGTATCTGCGGAAGGGAAGACAGGCACAAGAGCTCTGAAATCAAGTCCAGATTTGATTATTAATTTGGGGCATGGCATGTAACCTCGAAGGGTCAGAGTTTTCTAATATGTATAAGTAAATAGGTTTTAATGCCTTTTATTGTGTATTTTGGAGAACTGGAGGGCCTATTTGTATCCTTAAAATCTATCACATAGAAAATTATCTGTTTTTCTTATTTCAAGCACTAAACTAACACAGGTTTGTACTTAGATAAACATGTTTTCAAATCCTGAGTTTGCTAGCCATTTGTCATATGGCTTGGGACAGCTACTAATATGCTTTGATTCTGTTCGGTCTGGTGTGGAGAAGGTAGAAATGGTTCAGGTGGGATGTTGGTAAGGCTCCGACATTGGTAGACCCTGGTCCTGGAAATGCTTGCATTTTTCTTTCCCTATTCTAAGGTCAGCCCTGAGCAAACCTCAGGGAAGCAAGTTACTTTAGTATCTCAAAGGATTAAAATCACCATTGTTGTGTTTTATAAGTAAGTTTTATTTTTATTTATTTTTTTAAAAAGATTTTATTTATTTATTTTAGAGAGAGAGAGAGTGGGTGAGCAGGGGGAGGGGCAGAGGGAGAGGGAGAGAGAGAATCTCAAGCAGATTCCCTGCTGAGTGTGGAGCCTGATGTGGGGTTCGATCTCACAATCCTGATATCATGACCTGAGCCCAAACCAAGCGTTGGATGCTTACCAGACTGAGCCACCCAGCTGCCCCTATAACTAAGTTTTAAACAGAACTTTTGTCATATGAAACTATGTGCTGGATTTACAAAGAACATTCTTTTCTTTTAGGCAAATGGTTTGATTTGATATAATCAATAGTCCTATGATTATCTTGAGAAATATCCATCATTACTAATAAGTTGTAGATTCTGTTCTAAATCAAACAACTGAGATTCTCTTTTAAACTTAGGCACCAGAAGAAGGAGATACTGACTTTAAATTCCTTGAAAATTGACTCATTAATATTTATTTCTGCCAACTTCAAAGTGATTTATAAGCTGTTTATCAAGCTTCGATAACCAGTTCACACATCAGTGAATTTAACAAATTCAAAATAAATTACTGGAGAGCCAGAAAATAATGACTTTCTCACATTCCCAAAGCAATCTCTGAGATCTAGGACTTCCAAGTCTAGTCCTCAGTAAGTACATATTTTCACTTTAAGAAATCCATAGAGGTATCTGCTGTATCATGTTTCCGTTGGATGAATTTCAACTGGAAAGAAAAATGTTCTCAGTTTCTTGAGAAAATTGTAAGTATCTTCTATTTAATAAGCCATTAGAGAAACAGAATCTAATTTACAATAGAGTATTTTCATTTTATAATTATTCTGGGGCTTAAGGCAATACTTAATTTAATAAAACATTAACAGAGAGTCAGCAAATTACAGATATTAAAAGCGCTGGCTCTACTGTCCGACTGGATTTCACATCTGCTCTACCACTTACTAGCTGTGAGTTTGCACATTTGATTATTAATCGCTCTCTAGTTTCCTCTTTGGAGAATGGGGCAATAATACCTACATCATGGAGTTCTGTTAGAATAAAATGAGCTTTCACACTTAGATGAGTGTCTTGTACATGGTGAATGTTTGAATCCTACTAATTATCCTCACACTGTATTATTTATGGATACTTTGTTGGTTTCTCTGATGTTGTAAATGGTCCTAAAGCAAATATGCCTTTCCTAATGTGGTGTAGAGTTAAAATTTTTTTTAATGGTCATTTAATATAGGCAAATAATTTTAAAGGTTTTTCATGAATGAGAAAAAACCCTGGAATTTTCAGAAAACATTATGGAGTTGCATAATATTAATGGATATTAATAATAGATATAAGAAATCATTTAGTGATTTCTTGTTATCACTTATTTATTTTGTAAATAAAAATTTGATATTTTTACTATTCATTATATTTAGCACATTATTTATTAATATAATTTAATATTTTAACTTATTCAATGAACCCAGAACCTGCATTAATTTCAGTGTTTCAGCATCTTCTAAATGGAAAAAATATTACTAAGAAACTCAGCTGAACATTGATTCTATACAATTTTAGAAACAAAATTTTTTTCAGCTTTATTGGCACACAATTGACAAAATCACATTTTTATTTAAATATTTGGTAGAATTCACCAGTGAAATTTGGTCCTGGGCTTTTCTTTGTTGAGAGGTGTTGTGTTTTGTTTTTGTTTTTGTTTTTTGTTTTGTTTTGTTTTATTACTGGTTCAGTCTCCTCATTATTGTTCTGTTCAGATTTTCTATTTTTTTCATGATTTAGTTTTGGTAGGTCTGTGTTTCCAGGAATTTATCCATTTATTCTAGATTATTCAATGTGTTGGCATAAAGTTGTTCTCAGCAGTCTCTATGATTCCTTATATTTCTTGTGATGTCAGTTGCATTGTCTCCTCTTTCACTTAGAATTTTATCATTTGAGTCTTCTCTATTTTTTCTTAGTCTAGCTACTCTTTTTTCCTTTCAAAAAGCAGCTCTTAATTTCATTGATATTTCCTGTTGTTTTTCTAGTTTCCATTTCATTTATTTCTGCTTTGATCTTTGTTATGTCTTTTCTTCTGGTAACTTTAGGCTTAGTTTGTCCTTTTTTCCCCCTAGCTAAAGTTATAGGGCTAGGTTGTTTATTTGTGACTTTTTCCCCCTTACTATAGGTGTTCATCACTGTAAACTTCCCAACCAGCACTGCTTTTGCTGGATCTTATAAATTTTGGTAAGCTCTGTTTTCACAGCTGGGAGTTGGGGTTTCTCTCCGGATTGAATGGCACTTTGCGGAGGGCGGGATTTATGGCAAGTGTGTGTCTCCGTCCTTCCTGCCCATTTCGGGGTAGGTGTTTTCTCATCCATCCAATGTGTTCAGATAGTTTTTGGATTTCTTTCAGAGGAAATTTCTTTATGGGTAGTTGTACAAAACATTTTGTCCATTGGCTCATCTGTGGGAGGAGGGAAGTTCAGGAGCCTCCTATGTCGCTATCTTGGGAATTACTACCACAAAAAGCTTTTTTTTTTTTTTTTAAAGTCTGTAATGGGTTTAGAGACATAATTTCCAACAGTAGAAGTCCTCATTTGTATTTTTAAATAGATAATCAGTTTTTCACATCTCTTACCTATGCACTCTTAGTAGAGATTCAGCTGGTTGCATTCAAATTACTTTAGAATAGCTATTCACTTCAATTTTAATACCTATCAAAATTGAGTTTAAGGTGAATTGTACACACTAGTGCACTCTAATTAAACTCTGTTGTTGAGATAACTGTACCTCATCACTTCCTCTCTACACATTCACATTTATCTGCATCTAAAAATGAAACCATAATAAATTGATCATGTGTTTTTAAATATCTTAATGATATTCTTCTATATAAATTGAAAAAGAAAATTAAAATAGTAGCCTGGATTATTTCTGGTAAGGCACTAATTTTGTTCTATTTTTTATAATGTGGTATACAGTTTCCTAAAAATCACTGTGTTACACGATTTTGTGTAGTAGGGATTGTAGGACAAAGAAGGTTGAGGCAACACATTACTCTGAAGGGTGCATCCTTGAAATGGTTTCCAGTGTTGGAATAGTGGGAGCAATATACGTTCCAAGGACACGGGAGAAGGTTAGGAGCCTCCAGTTGCCTGGGTCCAGCTCACATGTCAACTGGCAGTCACATCCTCTCAGTGACAACCTCCAACAATTCCATAAGAAACAAAAAGCCAAGAAGGCATTATGTCCAAAGCCACCTTTTTTTTTTTTTAACAAGCTTTAAGTCTTTTACATTTTTGTGTTTGTTATAGAATGAAAGACTATGACTAAAGATTATAAATTACCTATGGACCAATGTTTTGGGTAGCTAGGCACAACTTCATTGAAAATACATTCATAATATATTTAAAAATATCATTTTAACCTTTGCCTAATTTTTATTTAATTTGGTGGGCTAATGTTTAACTTGTGATTAGTATATTCTTTCACTGGACTTGTTCTTCTGAGTAGTAAAGCTGGAGCTCCACAGGAGAAAAGGGAGTCATAAGAATTCAACTAGTAACAATTGAAGGGAAAAGATACAAGTTTCTAGAGTAAAAGACATCTCAGAAAGAATCCAATCTAAGTGGGCCAACCGAAAGTAGAAAAATCTATAAGCTAATAAGAAAAGGAAGATTCATTAGATCATGAAAGGCCAATCAATCCAAGTCATTGTCTTCTACAGAAGTTACTTCAAAACGTTTTCACCTGCTTAATTCTGCACAGTAGTTAGTTGTCACTAGCTACCCTTAGTGATAAGGAGCTCACCGTTGCAGAATGGTGGCAGGAGTATGTAGCCATAATTGGTGGGTTTTCCTCGCAGTGCTGGGACCACTGAATTCTTTCCAGCTGTGGAATGAGGCAGAAGTTTTCTGACTTCAGGCAAGTCAAGGGTTCGACTGTCCAGTGATTTTCTACTCAAATAAATACAATATATCGAGATATTTCTATAACATGGTCAGCCTCTGCTGGGAAGAATTTTCTTCACATGCTTGATTAGATCTGAATCCTTCATCTTTTGGAGATTTCCCCCCTGCACTTGTGGATCATGGGGGAAAGGGATGCCCAGTTTCGCCCTTTGATAGTGTCTCCAAAGGTTGAAATGATTTTCAGTAGTGAGGGCCAGTCACAACCCATGTACCTCATATGAGGTAAGCCTATTTTTTTTTTTTTAGGAACACTTTAGATAAAAAGCTTGCGTAATTTAAAGATAGATATTTCTTAAGACTTTGAAAATATTGCATGATTAATTTGTGATTTTATCTTTCTGAGAAAGAATATAGTCTGAATTATTTGAGAATAAGTACTGATAACCATGATTATTTATTTCTACTTAATTTCCTAAGAGAGGAATCGTTGTTAAATGTCTTGTGAAGATCTGATGATCTATAAAGGAAAATCTGGACAAATATCTCCTGGAACAACGGTCTGTCATGTTTGTAGATAGTTCTAGTTGCTTGAAAATTCATCCTTATAGTGATTGAATATTTGCATCCTCCGTTGCTGTGCATGGACTCTAGATTGTAATGCTCTGGAGATAGGGACCAACTCTTGGCCATCTTAAACTTCAGGTATTGGAAGGCTATTATTTTGTCCGATTTCCTGACATCTTTCCAGACTGTTCACTCCTGTTTTATTGAGTTCTTCTTTATAGGCTTTCTTGTTAGGATCACTATTTTAACTACACAGCTGTGCGTGGCTCTTCTGGAGAACTTGCTGACTCAGGTTGGAGTTGGCCAGACAGGAGGCAGCCTAGGAGTTGACAACTGGTGGATACTGGGCGTGGATCTTTTCATTTCCTCCGTTCACAGCCAAGTGCTCCTCCTTCCTCAGGGATCTGCCATCTGGAAGATTCTTGCTTGTGGTCTCAGGCCTCTGCCAAATGCATTTTTTTTTTTTTTTTTGGAAAATAAGCAATGGAAAGATAGTTTTCAGAACCTTTAATTTCTTCCTCTTTCAATTTTTGTGTGATGTATGCATTTGCTTTGTTAAGTTATTGATGTTACTCTGAGCAAACAGAGCTCTTATCTCAGTAACATGAGCTTTTGTCTCCTGGGACTGTGAGGGTTTTAATAATACCCAGTGGTTCTTTTTAATTTTTCTGAAGTATTTTCGATTGAGTTTTGTAAGTGTGTAGCTGTTCAGATGCATCACTGATGTTTTTGGCTGGTTTGGCGTGATTCTCCTCTACCTTAAATGGAGTAAATGCTGTCTACGTTGAATGCTGCATGCATAAAACTTTGTTTCCTTTTCTTGATTACGTTCAAGAAATGATGTTTCTGTTGCAATTTTTTGTCTCTCCCTTTCTACTTGGGTGTTTTCTGAATGCAGCAAAGCTTTCCTGGCTGGGGATTTTTCAAATGATTTTTAATGATTTTTGCATTGAGAATTCTAGCTTCTGCAGTTACTTTTGTGTACATTTACTTTCCCGTCTTCTTTGACAGTTCGTAAACTGGTACTTAACTTAGTCACATAAATCGGCAATCCTTTGGCTTTGCCAATCAAGAAGCCTCCATTTTCCGATGCCTTCGTTATATCCAATTTCACGTTAGCACAATCTCTGCTGCCTTCCCCAAGAACAGCAGCCCAACTACTCATCTCTAGCAAGTGTTTACCTCGAAGTTTGATCTGACTCTCTTTCTTATTAAGGACTCACTCCGTGGGCAGAGTTTTATGAGCTTATTTTTTTCACGTTAGTAAATTTGCCCACTCTATGCTTCCATTTTTGCAATTCTTATGAAAGCAACTTTATGCTTCTCTGAAGATTAGAATTTACCTCCAAAGGCTTCATTTTAGTGCTGTCTGGAGCTTTTCTCCATTCTTTGGCTGGGTTTTGAAGGCTGTTTTAGTGTTGGATTTGCTTTGATGCTTCTTCTAAGGAGTTAACTTTGCTTATAATGTCAACCATCATCTGAAGTTGTAATCATTTGGACTTTTCTCTTTTCCATGCTTCCTGGAAGTACCTGGTTTAAGCTCAAGTAAAGAGTGGTAGCTTTCTAGCTCTTTATTCAAGGTCTTCATGTTTACGATGTCTTATACAAAGTTGTAAATCTTGCTTCTAGTATAGTTGATTCAGGGCCTCCAAACTCTCTTACAAAGTGGCACAAATTCTCAAAGATTTTGATATTTTTACTCTAGAGGGACAGACATTCCGGTGACCAGTTCTTTGTTTCTCTTTGCATAGTAACAAAGGGTTTTAGACACAAAAAGAATCCCATTCTGACTGTAAAAACTACCACCTCATACAGTATTCCTTGGGCTGCTGGGCCCCCACTGCTGGTCATGGAGCCCCCAGAATCAGCATTACATGGAGCATCATGGCCATCACTGGAACTCCTCTGGACCCCAAGGCCACTGTTGGCTCACCTCAGGTTACCGTGACTTTGTGGCCACAACAGACCACATAGCCCTGCATTGAGAGTTCAGCCCAGAATGTCCCTAGTGCCTAAAAACCAGGGCAGACCTCAGTGGTGGTGGTAGAAGTGACAAGAAAACAATGCCTACCACCCTTTGTCACCTCTTCACCCACGAAGTCAGTGGTCATATCGCATGGCCCTGGTGGTAGGACTAGGCTCTGTAGGCCAAGGCAGATACTCAGCAGCTCTGGCCACCTGGGGTCTCCCTGGGCTGCACCAGGAACTAAGCAGGGAAATGTCTTTCCACATCTGTAGTTATTCTTGTTTGGGAAGGTCTGCAGTGGAGGGTTACATGTCCCCAGTATTGGCCACTTCTTCCGTAAGCTTTTCATTTTGTCTTGGAAGACCTAATCCAGCTGATGATGATCGGGGAAGACTCTGACTCTTAATGCTCCCCTTGGTATGTTTCTCGTTGGCCGTGAATGTGTGCAGGGAAGGATGGGAGCTGCAGTCTGACAGTCTCCGGGTAGGATCTCTACTCCCTTCTCTGTCTTCACATTTAACAACTAAGGAAGGACTAAGAGGACTTTTCAGTCTTCACATTTCACAAATGTGCAATCCACCCATGGGGTCTTGGGCTCCACTCCCATTTTTCTCCTCAGACTATGCCGTTAGGGCCTGCGTGGACCAGAAGAGCTGGGGGCTGACATCTGGCCCTTCAGCTGCTGTCTTTTGAGACAGGTAGACCCTCCCACTTTTTAAAACTGAAGCTTCCTGGTTCCTTCTTCCATTTGTAGGCACTCCCTGTGTTCCTTTGGAGCCTGGTATAAGCAGATGATACACTGTTATAGCCACTGATATCACTGTTGCAAAACCACCCAAGGGAAATGGGCAAAGGGACAGACCTAGAAAGCCAGGGAAGGTGCGTGGTGGGTAGAGAGGGTCAGTGTTAAGATGTGTCCTAAATTCTTCAATGGCATTTGAGCTGTGTCTGTCTCTACAATATGGACAGTCTGATTTGAAGAGGATCCCACATCAGTCCATCCATCAACAGTAGGTGTTTGATGCTGGATATCACAATTGGGCAAGGAGTAAAGCACTTCAAGGTGACCTTCCTCCAGGTTTGATCTAGGGACAGGAAATCTTTATCATCCAAGCAGATAGAGAAGAACTCTACTAATAATCTCCCGTATTGTCAGATGTTGTGTGGTTATAATTTCCCACATTGAAGTTGTCATATTTTTAAAAGTTATCCAAAAAAAAATGAAAAGAAGGCAAAACATTATCCTGTACTCTTTTGATGATTTACTAGGACAAAGCACCTGAATTATCACTAGGCATATGTAATTTTTTTCTTTTTTAATTACTATTTTACTCACTCTAAAAACCATACTATGCTCTGTAAAGCTAGATGTTAATTTGCAGATGATTAATACATTACAAATAATTTTTGTCCTGTTGAATTACAAGTTATTTTTGTCTGATTGAGAAAAAAACCCCTGCAAAGTTACTGTTTTATTTACCTGAAAAATATTAGTCTTATTTTTTTTTTATTTTTCTAACAGTAGAATACTATTCCAGTGTTCTTTTTTTTTCACTGACTATAATGCTAATCTCTTTCAAGCAGCTTTATTGCTCAGCTGACTCCCTCGTTAAGGAATTGAACAAGGCTTTCACAATAGCTCTTTATATATTAGTTTTAGAGGCATATTTTTTATCTTTTTGAAAATGATACTTTAATGCATTGAGAAAAAAAGGCACTACAAACATTATTTCTTATAATGTGTAAGATTGTTAGGACGTCCCAGGAACTCAAATTCACTGAATACCTCCTGAGGAAAGGGGTGGATATTAGACCATATAACCAAAAGGTCAAATGGTACAGATAACTGAAAGTCTGTTTTGATCTAGTTCCTCATAAACGTTATCAGGATTCTTGTCTACTTCTCAATGAAACTTTTGTCTATGTTGGTTTGTTTCTCAGGCAGGCTTTCCCTAGGTGGTAACAAGGTAGACCATAAAACTTCTACGGTCATCACCTTCTAGTTTAGCAAGAAAAAAAAAATACGACTTATTTCTCATCAGTCAAAATTCCCTATGCTTTTGCTTATCTGGTTTTGGGCCTCTTCTTTTCCCTGAGGCAGTTACTGACTCCCTCACTGGCCACCTTTGGGTCATTTTCCCATTGTGGAACCATAATTGGGATCAGCTCACCTAAACATGTCAGGAAAGAGTTGGAGAGGGTATTTCCAAAGGGTGAATACAGGACAGCAACAAAACAGGAAACAAAAAAGAAAAATCAAACAAACAAGAAATGAAAAAGTATACTTTATGTTAATAAAGGATTTAATGCTGATGACTATCTGTTAGAAATATGCCAAAGAGCATCAACATACATGTAACAATAAATTGAGATCTGAGCAAAATAGAAACAAATATACAAATTAAAGATAAAAGATAATAGAAAGAAAAAAAGTTAGAACTATTGTGTAATTCCAAGAACATGATGGGATTACTAGAAGCCTTTACTTTAAATTCACAAGACATCCCTCTCATGTATTATACTCTCCAAGCTAATGTTTACATAGCTAATGTCTAATACATGTCTAATACAATTAGACAACACATCAATAGAAAATAACCTGATAAAAATAGGCAAAGGGTTTAGACATTCTCCTAAGAAAGTATAAATGTGGCTACTAAAATAAATGTGGCTAATAAAATATGTTCTACTTCATTAGTCATTAGGGACATGCAGATCAAACCACAATGAGACAATAAGATACCACTTCACGCCCCTCCTAGGATGGCTATAATATAAACAATCAACAATAACGAGTGTTAATTAACGACACGGGAAACAACAGATGTTGGCGAGGATGCAGAGAAAGAACACTCTACACTGTTGGTGGGAATGCAGACTGGTGTAACCGCTCTAGAGAACAGTATGGAGGTTCCTCCAAAAGTTAGAAATAGAACCACTGTGTTTTCCAGCAATTGCACTACTAGGTATTTACTCAAAGGATACAAAAATACAGATTCGAGAGGTTACATGCTCCCCGATGTTTACAGCAGCATTATCAGCAATAGCCAAACTTTGAAAAGAACCCAATGTCCATCAGCTGATGAATGGATAAAGAAGATGTACTGTATATCTACAATGGAATGTTACTCAGCCATCAAGAAGAATGAAATCTTGCCATTTGAACAACGTGGATGGAGCTAGAGAGTATTATGCTAAGCGAAATAAGTCAGTCAGAGAAAGACAAATACCATATGATTTCACTTATGTGGAATTTAAGAAAAAATAAACATGGACTCATGGGAGGGGATAAAAAGAGAGAGGGAAATAAACCATAAGAGACTCTTAATGATAGAGAACGTACTGAGCGTTGCTGGAGGGGTGGTGGGTGGGGGGATGGGTTAAATGGGGGATGGGTACGAAGGAGGGCACTTGTGATGAGCACTTGGTGTTGTATGTAAGTGATGAGTCACTGCATTCTGTTCCTGAAACCAATACTACACTATATTTAGCTAACTAGAATTTAAATAAAAATTTGAAAAAGAAAAAACAAAAACAGACGAAACAATACCAAGTGTTGGTGAGGCAGTGGAGAAATCTGACACTCGTGCATTGCTGGAGAGATTGTAAACTAGTGGAGCCACCGGAAAAGTTAGGCAGCTCCTTAATATAATTAAACGTAGAGTGACTGCGTTACCTAGCCATTCCGGGCTAAGGTGTATACCCGAGAGAACTTAATGCATGTTTTTAAAAACATATATAGATAACCATGGAAGCTTTGTTTATAATAGCCAAAAAGTGGAAATGACCTAAATGTTCATCAGTTGCTGAATGAATAAATAAAATGTTGGATAGCCCTACAATGGAATATTTTTCTACCATAAAATAAGAATGAAGTACCTTTGCATGCTACAATATGATTGAACTTTGAAAAGATTATGCTATGTGAAAGAACTTAGTCACACAGGACCACATATCACATGATTCTGATCATATGAAATGTCCAGAATAGCAAATCCATTGAGACAGAAAGTAGATTAGTGGTTACTGGGAGCTGGGGCGATGGGGGAATGAGGACTTACTGCTAATGTGGATAGGACTGTTTCTGCAGGGGAAAGTGATAAAAAATATTGTAAAATTACACAATGGTGATGGTTGCATATCTCTGTCAACATAGTGAAATTCACTGAACTGCACATTTCAAAAGGGTGACTTTTATGGTACATCAATTATATAACAATAAAGCTGTTATAAAAAAGTTATAATGTATAATTTTGAAAATTGACTCCTACAAAAGGAAAACCAGCATATTTCAGGGAATAATTTCCATTTATAGGTTTGTTCTTTTTGTTGGCGTATGCTTCTTGAGGCTTTGGGAACTCAGAGGGACAATGCGTCCATTCATCTGTCATCCAGATGACACACTAAAAATGGTTTTGGAGACGTTTTATCATTTAATGCTTCAAGGTCCTTCAGTGAAATGATTTCCCCCCATATATTAAAGGTGATGTTTTCTCCACAGATAGTAAAGTTTCTGACCTTGAAAAACTGCTTTTCTCATTGGAGAAGTTTGGGGGTCAGATTAAAAATGAATAAAGAGAGAATTTCATTCATTTATCCAGACTTCCAACAAATACACTTGGAGTGTTTGCAGTGTACCAGGCATTGCTGGACATGGGGTGTATGCCAACCGGACACCCAGTTGGACTGTTGGAGCTGACAGTGGACTCACTCTCTTCTCCAGAGCACAGTAGCTTTTCTAGTCTATTCTCCACACAGACGTGAGAATAATCTTAACAGACTATAAAATAGATGATGCTTAAAGTCCTTTAGTGGCTTCCTGTTGACCTTAGAATAAAATCTGAAAGCCTTCATATTGATCTTGAGTGCTTTGCAAGTCTGCCCTGTAGGCCGTGCCACTTCGCCCTCATCTCACACACTCGTAAAAATCCTTTGCTCTAGCCAGGCTAGAGTTCTCTTGTTCCCTTTAGCATACAGTCCTCTTGACACACTTGTCAGTTAGGTTTTTCTAAAAGTAGGCTCCTTTCCAACCAGGCCCCCCAGCACCTTTATCCAGCTAGCGCTAATGCCGCTCCTCATTTTGGTCTTACCTTGGGTGCTGCTAACTCTGGAAAGCTTTCCAAGGCCTCTGTAGAAAAGGCTGGGCAACTCTGTAATATATACTAGGAACACCATAACTTTTTCTTTATAACATTTTGCGTACATGCTGTTATTTAATTCTTCATTTATATTTTATATTGGTTGTCAGTGCCAAGAGGGCAGAGACTGTCTTTTGTGTTCATCACAGTATCTCTAGAGTCTAAGTCTCCATGGACATACGAGTTCCTTGATGAATACCTGTTGGTCAGCAGTAAATCTCACCTTTCTCCTGTGTTGCCTGGATTCTTGGAATTGTGCCCATATTGATCTCTCTGCACCACCTTCGCCTTCTTTGTGTCTCCATGAAAAAAATTCAAACTTCTTAGCCTGGTGTGGAAGGTCCTCTGTGTAGGGATACCACTCCTTCTTACTCATCAATCTTGTTCCCCTTCTCCTCACCTGCTCTCCCTTGTATTCACGGTCAGATTAGAGAATGACACCCATGCCCCTCAATCCCATGTGGACTTGAATATTCTTCTACTATGTGCGCATTACTGAAAAACCCAGAAGCTTGTCCAGAGAATTCCCTGGATCTTTTTCATCTCTTTCTCCCTTGTGCCTATTAAAGTATCTGGCAATATTTGTTGAACTGAAATGTCCTCCATGCTCCATAGTAGAAACTTCTTGATTAATGCCCTGAATTAGATTTAATTTCTGGCATTTACAATTTTTCATTGAATCTTAAATTACTAGCATTTCATATCTCCCATGAGAGCACAGCAAGACAATTGTAATAATCTATGATTCTTTAAATGAATGCACAAAATGTTTCCATTTAAATTTTTATGTAGATAAACAGACTAGCATTATTAATATTATATCTGCATTTATCTTAAGCCCAGTCAAAAAATCCCATTTATCAAATTAGGTTACTGGAAGTAAGGACAAAGCAAAAATAATAAACATTTAAAACAAATGTTGATAGAAGTGCATATAATCTACTCTATGTAATTCTGGGAGTGGTCCTACACCATGCCTTCCACCTTCCAGTTCTCAATGGAAAGCAGACATCAGGCACTTGGGTTTCCTATATCTCATACTAGCTGGGTACAAGGGTAGCCAGAGCTGCTTGGGGTCTGGGGTAGGACTGAGGCAGACTGCCATCCCAGATGTCCTATAGATTCTAGACACCTGTCTCTGGCTTATAGAATCCTCATGATTCATCCAAGGAAGTTTTAAAAACTGCTTTCTGCGGTTCACTAGTGTTCTTTTTAGATGTTAGTAGTAGGCGTTCTTTGATAAAATGTTGCATGATCTTAAGTTTGGGGAAACACTACATGCAATATTCATCTCCTAGGGAGTATTGCAGGTTATTTCTATGCAGATTACTGTGTCAAAGGCTCTGATAAATCCTGTGTCAAAGGCTCTGATAAATCCTGATAAAATATCCATGAACAATTTTAAGTAAGGCATTTTCAATATATATTTAACCAAGACCCCATATTTGCCTGCATATGTTATGGATTTTCTGCTAAAAACATTCTGGAAAATGCTGCTCAGAGCTATGTTTCATGATTTATTTGGGGCTTCAGCCACGAGCAAATTACTTTTGGGGAAAGTTGAAGGCAACATAGCCTGGTATCTGGCCAGGCAGCTTCAAGTTAGCTGGACTGTTGGCAGCCACGGCCCTCAGATGGTTCACTTCACATCATGAAAGGGTCAGTCACCCTAAAATGTACCATGGGCTCTGAGAACACAGACCAGAAACTGAATTCCTTTCAAAACTCCATGTGAACTTGATTGAATTGTATTTTCCCAGGTTTAGCAATGTGAAAAGAGAAGGGTAAACATTCTCTTGACCTTCTAAAAGTGGTCTGTGCCCATAGAGAGATGAGAGTAAACATATCTGAGACAAATAGCTTTGCCTGTATGTTATTCTTCTAACTTTAACCATTTTTATTCAATTTCTTAGCTATATAAATTGAGAATTTTAATATTCACAAGGATCATTAGGATGAATTCTCTAGATCAGGTCATACACCAAAAGCAATGTAAAGCTACCTGGTTAACAGTATATCTTATTTGGACAGATTGGTGTTCCCTCACTAACTTGGATAAAGATAGAAATGCTTCGTAAATATATTATAAATTCATAATACGTAATACTGATTCGAATGTGATATTTTCATCACTTTGATCAACGAACAATATAATCTATTAAAGTGCACATCACAGTCCTCAGTGTCTTTGGTAGAGGGTCCTTATTTCCACACTTATTTCCACACTGGGGTATACAAAGTCCCACTACTGGCTCCCAGCCCAGAAGGTAATACTTAGAATCTTTTCACCCCACTTTGCTGCTGGTTTTTCCTCACACTGGGCATCAGCTGACAAGGTTTAGACAAAGGAATAGCAGGTATTTCCTAATGTATTTTTTTAAGATTTTATTTATTTATTTGATAGAGCATGCACGTGAGAGGCAGCAGAGAGAGGAGCGGGGCAGGGGAGGGATGAGGAAGGAGAAAGAATCTCAAGCAGACTCTACTCTGAGCCTGGGGCCTGTTGTGGGGCTCAGTCTCAAACCCTGAGATCATGACCCTGAGATCATGACCTGAGCTGAAACCAAGAGTCAGACACTTAACCGACTGATCTACCCAGGCGCCCCTCCTTAATGTATTTTATACAGAGCAAGTCTTTCCCTGTTCTGAGATAGCAAAGAACACTCCTTTTTTCAACTTTACTAAATCGCCATCTTGGGGATATTAAGATAGCTGAAAAGAAGAGATTGAATTAAGATTCAGAGCTGGAAAAATGCAAGTAAATAAAACACATGCATTTATTTTAATCCACAAGCAAAAGGCATTTTTGAAGTAAAATAACTGAAAGTAGTTTTACATTTATGAAACTTGAAGTCAGGAAGGGAGAATTCCCTCCTTTAACACCTTGATAACCAGAAGTGGCCCGGTGATGGTAGTACGTATATCTTCTCAGCTTTCCCTTTTTTCATATTTCCCACAGATCCTAGTACAAAACTGAGTGTAGGTAACAGTAATGTCTTTTATCCCTTCCTTTAGTCTCACCTTCTCTACCACTGATGAGTTCAGCTTTCTGAGAAAATAAAAAGTGCTTTCCTGGAGTTACTTTAGGGGACCCTTGTCACATCAGCCTGCTAGATATTGATTTATCAGATTAAATAACCACCCTATTTATATATATCCAAGACAATTTCTGAGCACCAGACCTATATATACAGTTTTCTACTTGTACTTTTTCTCAGAATGTCTCAAAAACTCTTTAAAATCCACAGACCCAGAACTGAACTTATCTTTTTGCCCAAACCCGATGACTCTTTGGTATCCTCTGGCTCGGTACATCCACGTAGACAACCTGGAAACAACTTTGACGTCTTCTTTGCCCCCACCAATTTCCAGTCCTGATTCCTATTGCTTGCACATCTTAACTGTACTTCAGATTTGTCTGAATCTCTTGTTTATGGCTCCAGCCATTGTCTTGCTTGAATGATTGTACACAGGTGTATCCTTATTAGTCTAATCTTACCGTGTTTCCCCGCACTGCCCATCCCATCTATAGGGTCACCAAAATAGCATTTGAAAAACTCAGCTGTGAACTCATTTTTTTCAGGACTTAAAACCTTTCACTGGTGGACTTGATGCATTTCTTTAATATGACCGCCAAGACTCTCTATGTCTGACTGCCAAACATCTCTCAAATCTCTTCTCCCACAAGCAATTTCCCTCCATCCTCAGCGAGTTCTTTTATAGATGTTGACCGATAGTCAAATTTCTTAAGATTTATGGAATTTATTTATGTATATATGTATGTATTTTATTATGTTATGTTAGTCACCATTCAGGACATCATTAGCTTTTGAGGTAGTGCTCCATAATTCATTGTTTGGTTGAAACACCCAGTGCTCTATGCAATATGTGCCCTCCTTAATACCCATCACTGGGCTAGCCCATCCCCCCACCCGCCTCCCCTAGAAAACCCTGTTTGTTTCCCAGAGTCCATAGTCTCTCATGGTTCATCTCCCCCTCAGTTCCCCCCCACTTCAATCCGTAGTAGTATTCAAAGACATTGTACAAAGATCTTCATATGTGCACCAGCCTTTTATCCATAGCCCAGGAAACAAATATCAACCAATGGGGGAATGTCGAATAAATTAGAACACAGATGCACCAAGGAGGATTATGCAAACATCATAGATAATGAATGTGAGTTATATCAGTTGATCTGAAAGGATTTTCCTGTGATATTATGGAATGAAGAAAGTGAAATGAATGGAAGCATATATAATATGATCCTATTTTTACAAAGCATGTGGTTTTTATGGGGGCTCTCTTTATGTTTGTAAATACGTATGTGAATGCATTTCTGTGCAAAGTACATGGATACATGAACATGGAGAAACAGTAGAAATGGGTGCATAATGATTTGCTGCATTTGATTATCTAGGAAGGAAAAGATGTGAGTGGCCATGATAGGGAGAGTGGGAGTTAAAGAAGCAAGTGAAATGATAGGAGAAAAACGATGGCATTAAAAAAAAAAAAATAGAACCCAGTGTGGTGATATCATCCCATTTGTATAAGTATGTATATGTGTGTGTATCTCTACGTAAGGCATACATAAATTAGAAAGCATAAACCTGGCTTTTGTGTATAGCGAGTGACTTCTGGGTATGTTCATCAAATAGGTGACATTCCAGTGACAAAAAGTTTGCAGAGTTGTATACAATATAATTCTAACTTTGTAAAATCAGACAAAAAAAGAATAAAATGTGTGTATATCTGCTTGTATATGTTTGTAAAATTGAGAAGAATGTTCTAGAAGGCTGGGTCTCAGTCAGTTTGCCTTCCCTCCTCTAGAGGTACCTACCATTAGGAATTGGTATGTGTTCTTCCAGACCTTTAAAATTCATTTATATGCATAAATTGACAATGGAAATATGTGGTATTTTATTTTAAGCTTTATTTCTTTATTTTAGGGAGAGAGAGTGAGAGCCTACATGAGTGGGGGAGGGGCAGAGGAAGAGCATCTCAGGCAGATTCCCCACTGAATGCAGAGCCCAAAGTGGGGCTCAGTCTCATGACCCTGAAATCATAACCTGAGCTGAAAGCAAGAATCAGACACTTAACTGACTGTGCCACCCAGGTGCCCCAGACATATGTGGCATTTTAATTTGAATACCATAAATGCTATTTTACTCTGTCATTTTTCAATTTTCTTTTACTCAGAATATGTCTGCATATTTTCCTCTTAATTATTACATAGTATTTAAAATTATAATACACTATGATTATGCAGTCATAAAAATGATGTACCTTAATTTACAATTTTTCATTGTTAAAAATAAATGTTTCGTTGAGCATCCTTATACAAGCCTCCTTGTTCTTCAGTGTGTAGTTGTTTCTTAAGGTGAGCTATAGTTGAGTAGAATTGCTGGCTGGTAAAGAGTAGACATTTCGAAACTTAATAAAAACAGCCAGACCACTCCTGCCAATAGCAGATATGTGCATTTACACTTATGCTAGCAATGGAAGAGATCATCTCCTTTCCCATACCTTTGCCAATATTTGAGACCCTCAGTCTTTGAAATGTCATCTAGTTGGGTAGATGAAAATCATATTTATAATGTCATAGGTAAATACTCAGTTTGATTGGTTTCCATATGTTTTTTGCCATTTGTATCTCTGTGTGTGTGTGTGTGTGTGTCGTGTGTGTGACTTATGTATTCTTTTTTTTTTTTTTAATGATTTTTTATTATATTGTGTTAGTCACCATACAGTACATCCCCGGTTTCCGATGTAAGGCTCGATGATTCATTAGTTGCGTATAACACCCAGTGCACCATGCAATACAAGCCCTCCTTACTACCCATCACCGGTCTATCCCATTCCCCCACCTCCCTCCCCTCTGTGGCCCTCAGTTTGTTTCTCATAGTCCATAGTCTCTCATGTTTCATTCCCCCTTCTGATTACCCCCCCTTTCTTTATCCCTTTCTTCCCCTACTGATCATCCTAGTTCTTATGTTCCATAGGTGAGAGAAATCATATGATAGTTGTCTTTCTCTGCTTGACTTATTTCACTTAGCATTATCTCCTCCAGTGCCGTCCATGTTGCAGCAAATGTTGAGAACTCGTTCTTTCTGATAGCTGAGTAATATTCCATTGTATATATGGACCACAACTTCTTAATCCAGTCATCTGTTGAAGGGCATCTCGGCTCCTTCCACAATTTAGCTATTATGGACATTGCTGCTATGAACATTGGGGTGCATATGGCCCTTCTCTTTACTACGTCTGTATCTTTGGGGTAAATACCCAGTAGTGCAATGGCTGGATCATAGGGTAGCTCAATTTTTAACTTTTTAAGGGACCTCCACACTGTTTTCCAGAGTGGCTGTACCAACTTGCATTCCCACCAACAATGTAAGAGGGATCCCCTTTCTCCACATCCTCTCCAGCGATTGTTGTTTCTTGCCTTGTCTATTTTTGCCATTCTAACTGGCGTAAGGTGGTATCTCAGTGTGGTTTTGATTTGAATTTCCCTGATGGGTAATGATTTTGAACATTTTTTCATGTGTCTGTTAGCCATTTGTATGTCATCATTGGAAAAGTGTCTGTTCATATCTTCTGCCCATTTTTTGATTTGTTTATTTGTTTCTCATGTATTGAGTTTGAGAAGTTCTTTGTAGATCTTGGATACCAGTCCTTTATCTGTAGTGTCATTTGCAAATATATTCTCCCATTCCGTGGGCTGCCTCTTAGTTTTTCTGACTGTTTCCTTGGCTGTGCAGAAACTTTTAATCTTGATGAAGTCCCATAAATTCATTTTATCTTTTGTTTCTCTTGCCTTTGGGGATGTGTCATGAAAAAGGTTGCTTTGGCCGATGTCATAGAGGTTGTTGCCTATGTTCTCCTCTAGAATTTTGATGGATTCCTGTCTCACATCGAGGTCTTTCATCCATTTGGAGTTTATTTTTGTGTATGGTGTGAGAGAGTGGTCAAGTTTCATTCTTTTGCATGTAGCTGTCCAATTTTCCCAGCACCATTTATTGAAGAGACTGTCTTTTTCCCACCGGATGTTTTTTCCTGCTTTATCAAATATTAGTTGCCCAAAGAGCCGAGGGTCCATTTCTGGGTTCTCTATTCTGTTCCATTGGTCTGTGTGTCTGTTTTTGTGCCAGTACCATGCTGTCTTTGTGATCACAGCTTTGTAGTACAGCTCGAAATCCGGCATTGTGATGCCCCCAGCTTTGTTTTTCCTTTTCAACAGTTCCTTGGAGATTCAGGGCCTTTTTTGGTTCCATACAAATATAAGGACTATTTGTTCCAGTTCTTTGAAAAATGTCCTCGGTATTTTGATCAGGATAGCGTTGAAAGTGTAGATTGCTCTGGGTAGCATGGACATTTTAACTATGTTAATTCTTCCGATCCATGAGCATGGAATATCTTACCATCTTTTTATGTCTTCCTCAATGTCTTTCAAGAGTGATTTATAGTTTCTAGAATATAGGTCCTTTACGTCTCTGGTTAAGTTAATTCCAAGGTAACGTATGGTTTTGGTGCTATTGTAAATGGGATGGATTCCCTAATTTCTCTTTCTTCGGTCTCGTTATTCGTGTATAGAAATGCAACTTGATTTCTGAGCATTGATTTTGTATCCCGCAACGTTACTGAGTTGCTCTATAACTTCTAATAGTTTGGGAATGGATTCTTTTGGGTTTTCCATATAGGGTATCATGTCATCTGCGAAGAGAGACATTTTGACTTCTTCTTTGCCGATTTGAATACCTTTGATCCCTTTTTGTCATCTGATTGCTGTTGCAAGGACTTCTAGTACTATGTTGAATAATAGTGGCGAGAGTGGGCATCCTTGTCGTGTTCCCAATCTTAAGGGACAGGCTTCCAGCTTTTCCCCATTGAGAATAATATTTGCAGTAGGCTTTTCATAGATGGCTTTTATGAGATTGAGAAATGTACCCTCTATTCCTACACTCTGAAGGGTTTTAATCAGGAAAGGATGCTGTATTTTGTCAAATGCTTTTTCGGCATCAATTGAGAGGATCATATGGTTCCTGAGTCTTTTCTTGTTGATATGATGTATCACGCTGATTGATTTGTGAATATTGAACCACGCTTGCATCCCAGGTATGAATCCCACTTGATCGTGATGGATAATCCTTTAAATGTACTGTTGGATTCTATTAGCAAGTATCTTGTTGAGGATTTTGATGTCCATATTCATTAGGGCGATCGGTCTGTAATTCTCCTTTTTGAGGGGTCTTTGCCTGGTTTGGGGATCAAGGTAATATTGGCCTCATAGAATGAGTTTGGTAGCTTTCCTTCTGTTTCTATTTTTTGAAATAGCTTTAGGAGAATAGGTATTATTTCTTCTTTGAATGTTTGGTAGAATTCCCCAGGAAAACCATCCGGGCCTGGAGTTTTGTTATTTGGAAGGTTGTTTATCACTGACTCAATTTCTTCATAATTAATTGGCCTGTTTAAGGAATCAATTTCTTCCTGTTTCAATCTTGGTAGTTTATAGGTTTCCAGGAAGGATTCCATCTCTTCCAGATTGCTTAGTTTATTGGCATGTAGCTGTTGATAAAAATTTCTAATAATCCTTCCAATTTCAATGGTGTTTGTCGTGACCTCTCCTTTTTCATTCATAATTTTAATAATTTGGGTCCTTTCTCTTTTCTTTTGGATAAATCTTGCCAGTGGTCTGTCAATTTTATTGATTCTCTCAAAGAACCAGTTTCTAGTCCTGTTGATCTGCTCTACTGTACTTCTGGTTTCTGCTTGATTGATTTCAGCTCTAATTTTGGTCAACTGCTTCCTCGTGCATGGATTAGGCCTGTCCCTCTGTTGCTGTTCCAGCTTCTTGAGGTGAGAATATAAAAACTGCATTTTAGATTTTTCTATTCTTTTGAGTGAGGCTTGGATGGCTATGTATTTCCCCCTTAGGACTGCCTTTGCAGTATCCCATAGGTTTTGGACTATTGTATTTTCATTCTCATTGGTCTCCATAAATTGTCTAATTTGATTTTTGATTTCCTGGTTTATCGAGTCACTCCTGAGCAGGATGGTTCTTAGTCTCCAAGTGTTTGAGTTTCTTCCAAATTTTTCCTTGTGGTTGAGTTCCAATTTCAGAGCGTTGTGGTCTGAGAATATGCAGGGGATAATTTCAATCTTTTGGTATCGGTTGAGACCTGTTTTGTGACCCAGAACATGGTCTATTCTTGAGAATGTTCCATGGGCATTAGAATAGAATGAGTATTCTTTGGTTCTGGGGTGTAGTGTTCTATATATATCTATGAGGTCCAACTCGTCAAGTATGGCATTCAAAGCCTTTGATTCTTTGCTTAGTTTTTGCCAGGGTGTTCTGTCTATTTCTGAGAGTGGAGTGTTGAGGTCTCCTACTATTAATGTATTTTTATCTATATGTCTATTGTGGTTAAGAGTTGGCTTGTGTATCTTGCTGCTCCCCTGTTGGGGGCATATATATTTATAATTGTCATATCCACTTGTTGAATACTTCCTTTAAGAATAATATAGTGCCCTTCTGCGTCTCTAACTATAGTCTCTAGTTTAAAATCCAATCTATCTGATATGAGAATTGCTACCACAGCTTTCTTTTGAGGTCCATTTGCGTGAAAGATGGTACTCCATCCCCTTACTCTCAGTCTGAATGCATCTTTGGGTTCGAAATGAGTCTCTTGTAGACAGCAAATGGATGGGTCATTTCTTTTTATCCAATCTGCAACCCTGTGGCATTTATGGGAGCGTTCAAACCATTCACATTGGCACTAAGAACTGAGAGATATGTTTTAATGATGCCATGTTGCCAGTAAAGTCTTTGTTTGTATTGGTTGCGACTTTCTTTTGTGTATCACTCTTGGGGCCTTTTTACCTTTATAGAACCCCCCTTAATATCTCCTGTAGGGCTGGTTTTGTGGTTACGAAATTGGTCAATGACTGGCGATTCTGGAAGGTCTTTATTTCTCCATCAATTCTGAATGACAGCCTTGCTGGATAAAGGATCCTTGGCTCCATGTTTTTCTCTGAAAGAGCTTTAAAAATGCTCCCCCAACCCTTTCTCTCATTCCAGGTCTGTGTAGACAGGTCTGACGTAATTCTGATGCCTTTTCCTTGGTACGTGAGAAATTTCTTTGCCCTGGCCGCTTTCAATACTGTATCCTTGGATCTAATATTTGCGAAATGCAGTATGATGTGACGTGGCGTAGGTTTGTCATGGTTCAGCTTGGGAGGGGTCCTCTCTGCCTCTTGGACACGAATGTTTGTTTCCCTTGCTAGATTAGGGAAGTTTTCAGCTACAATTTGTTCAAATATCTCTTCTAGACCTCTGTTTTTCTCCACCCCCTTGGGGATGCCGATGATTCTAACATTGGATCATTTCATTGAGTCAGTAATCTCCCGTAACCTACATTTGTGGGCTTGGATTTTTTTAAGAGCAGCTTCTATTTTCATTTTTTCCTCTATTAACCCATCCTCCAATTCACTAACACGTTCCTCTGCTTCGGTGACCCTGGCCGTCATAGCCTCTAGTTTTGCCTGCATTTGGCTCCTAGAATTTTTAATTTCTGTCAGATTCGCTCTCATTTCTGTCCTTAGGGATTCTATATTCTCAGTAACCTTTTCGTTAATACTTTTTTCAATTCTACTCATCATTTTGACCATCGTTACTCTGAATTCCATTTCTGATAATTTGGTTACATCCATATCCATTATTTCTGTGGCAGAGGCCACAGACTCACTGTCTTTTCTTTGCTGGGGGGTGGGGGGGGCTTCTCCTTCTTGTCATTCTGATGAGGAGAGGTTGCGGGGTTGTCCAGAGTCCAAATTACTGACTGGGTCCCAGGCCGTGCCCCTTGTTTTATAGGGATCTTAGGGATGTGGGTTTCTTCTTTAAAGATTTTATTTATTTATTTATCTGTCACATTGGCCGAAGTAAAATTTCACTTTCGACTCAACCAAATACGACCCCAGATTCGATAGCTTGCAGTAAGTCCCCTTCGGTGACAATTAAACTCCCCGCAAACCAAAACACGTACGCTACCGGAATCTCTCCAGCCGGCGGGGCCGGGCTTCCTGACTTATGTATTCTTATCCTTTGTCCATGTTTGTGTGTGTGTTTTGTGTGTGACTTATGTATTCTTTTTTTTTTTTTTTAAGATTTTATTTATTTATTTGACAGAGATAGACAGCCAGCGAGAGAGGGAACACAAGCAGGGGGAGTGGGAGAGGAAGAAGCAGGCTCATAGCAGAGGAGCCTGATATGGGGCTCGATCCCAGAACGCCGGGATCACTCCCTGAGCCGAAGGCAGGCGCTTAACCACTGTGCCACCCAGGCGCCCCATGACTTATGTATTCTTATCCTTCGTCCATTCACTTTGTTCGGTTGGGTTGTTTGTGTTTTTCAACGATTCTGAATAATAAGAATTTGTCTTTAAATGTGTTGAAATTATATTCCCAGTTAGCAGCGCCTCTTTTAAGTACCTTTCTAACAATTTCCTGACGATGGAATTTTCTGACGCATGAATGTTCCATGGAATGTTCGTGATAGGTCAGTAGTTATGAAAAATAAGAAAGGCAAAAAGCTTACAACGTCTCAGTGTAGTAAACAGGAAGACACACTGGTATACTTTGAAATGTACTCTGTGAAAGGGGATATTTAAATTGTCGCTGGGATTGTCATTTGACTATTTCCAATAAATTAGATAGTTATGAGAAGAAACATATTAATTTATTTGCATTGATGTGTATTAGCTTTGTTCTGGGGGGAAGAGGGAGGCATTGACAAGCTCTTAGGAACAACAGAAAAAAACAACAAAGCAAAATTCCTCCTCTGCTCTACTCTAAACCATTGCAGGACAGATCTAATTGAGATGTACAAACCAAATGTTTGCAAGGTTGGCAAATAACCTCAAATTGAGAGATCAAGTGTGATTTAATTTCACAGGTGATATTTTCAGTGAACCTTGAAAGATGGTAACATTTAAACCAGCTGAAGTGAAGGGAAGTACAGATGGAAAAGTACAGGGCAACCTGGGGACTATGAGTAATACTGTTTTAAGGAAACACATAGTGTTTTAAGTGAGGTGCTCGGAAAGGTTGAGGTTCACACTGTAACTTCTCATGATATGCTTTTGTTTATTCTCAGTAGGAAATGGGAGGAAGCACAGAAGGCTTTGGATCAGAGAAGGAGTCTGATGGGAACTGTGCTTTAGGAAGATTAGTCTGGAAGCGGGGAGGGCAGGGTTAGATCTGAGAGTGCTGGAAAGAAAGCAAGGACGCTCTGCATTTATCCAAGGAAAGGCTAACTGAAAGCCCACTGTGGGGTGATGGAAATCCCAGTGCCGAGGGAGAAGTGAAACATAGGAGACCCGATGAAAGCAGGATAGACTTTATGTGAACATTCTAAACCTCTAGCTGATGCCATTTCTAAAGCATCTTCAAACGTTTTCAGCTTTGAAAAAGAGAAGGAATATATGATCATATTGCTTTATGCTTCTTTCTTATTTTTATCTAGTTATTACATTTAAAATATTTACTTTGATGACTTAGTATTCTTACTACCCCTTTGATAAAGGAAATAGTCAAGTTTTGATTTTATGGTTCTAGAGATATGACTTTGACTTTCAATGTCACCTTTTCTTCAGTGTGATTTCGAGTTGCTTTTCTGTCCTTCTCTGTGGTTTTTCAGCACCCCAATATGGAGGTTGCACTGGCTGCCTGGCCCTCTTCTCTTTGGTGGCAGAGCCCAGTAGTCTGTAGACTGTCAGACTGTCTAAATCAAGGGGTTTAAAATGTCACACAGCCCAATGATCATATAAGGAAAAATAAATTTTTTTCCAGAGACCGTATTGCAAAAGGTAATTGAATCACGTTTTGTTTAGTATATCCAAGTTAATATCCCATGTAGAATTCTATTCCATCCCTAAACCCTCAGGGTAGGATTCCTCTCATTTTTTCTACCAATGATTCAAGGTCTGTCTAAAAGCTTCCCTGGGGCCCCTGGTTTCCCGTGATTTTTCTCTGGGCTCCTATACAACTTATTGCTTATAACATTCTTGTGACACATAACTTACACCCTCTTGAGATATTGTTTATATTGTATTGAGGTTAACTTTATATATTTATCAGTTTGTTTCATCATGGGAAATTCTACCTTCCTAACTAGATTATAAACTACTAGAAGGTAAGAATTTAGAGGTTTGGCAAACTCTGTTCTAATTCTAGTTCCAGTTTTTATTTTATTTTTTTTGATGATCCTTCAGAGTTAAGAGAAGGATACCCCACATTTAGAGGTTTTTTTTTTTTTTTTTAACAAAATCGGCTTAGCTGAATTAAATGTGTCCATTTGATCAATGTCATGATATGGACAGAGCTTATAAGTGATTTTCTTAAAGCCAGATTATACATTATCATCTAAAAACCACAATTACCAGTTGCTCTAGTAAATCATCAGCCTGCCAACTGCCCCCAGTGGTGTGGCCAGCCTCCCCGGATGCTCTCAGCTGCCACCACACTCCATATACTCCCATGTCATTAAATAGGTGTTCTGATTGCCTGGATTAATCCCATTATGCTTTGCTCCTCTGTTGACATCAGTGACCATCAGGAATTCAAGACCTGATTCTCCAAGATCTAGACCAACCTGCATATCTGATAATCTGACTTTACTTCTGATCACTCTACTTTCCCAAACTCATCAGTGGTGCAATATCTGCACCATTTTTGTTGTTGTTGTTGTTGTTGTCGTTGGCCTTTATTTCTCTCCTTGTGCAATCTATAATCTGTGATGTAGCATCTCCAATGGATGGGAACACAACTATAATAAGTCCTGGATAATCGGAGTGCAGAAGTAAAGGCATTCTGAATTCAGGTTATTTGTTTAAACTACATGTCTCCCTGGCACATTGAAAAATGTCTCACTTGCCTTTCAATCGAAGAATCTTGGATCAAATTGTCTGAGTCATGGTCTCTACCAGTAAACAAGCAATCATGTTGTAATAGGTACTGTCCTAAAACAGAACAAAACAAAACAAAAACAAAAGCAGAACCTCACTTGACCCCATGTCCTCTTTAGGTTTTGCCCCATAAATCTGCTCTCCTTGACTACAAAATTCCATGAAAGATTTGTATACTTTCAGCCTCTGCTTTCCTTTTTTAAATTGAGGTATAAGTGACATATAACATTATATTAGTCTCAGGTGTGCAATATAATAGTTTGATAATTACATATGTTGTGAAATGACCACCACAATAATTCTAATGAACATCTGTCACCACACATCATTACAAACTTTTTTTTCTTGGAATGAGAACCTTTTAAGATCTACTCTCTCAGCAACTTTCAAATATGCAATACAGTATTAACTATAGTCACCCGACTGTAGCTTACATCCCCATGCCTTACTTATAACTGGAAATTTAGAGCTTTTGACAGTCTCTGCTTTCTTATTTCCTTTCACCTCCTGTACCCCAATTCCTATTCTCTCTGCCACACTTCACAGAAACCACACTTTTCACAAGTGATCAATGGTCTTTTTCTCAGAAGGTATAGGGTCAGTTTTCATCCTCATTTCATGTGGGCTGTCAGTCACTTTGCACTCATTTGATAATTTCCTCTTTTTATTTTTTTGAAAGGTTTTCTTTAGAGAGAGTGTGTGTGTGAAACAGAGAAAGTGAGAGCAGGGCTGGGAGGGAAAGACAGAGGGAGGGAGAGAGAGAATCCCAGGCGGACTTCCTGCTGAGTCCGAAGCCCCACAACATGGGGCTCGATCCCATGACCCTGAGATCATGACCTGGGCTGAACCCAAGAGTTGGACACTCAGCTGACTGAGCCACCCAGGCACTCATATCGTTTCCTCTTTTTAAAAAACATTCACTTAATTGTATTTTGAGGTTGCCCACACTCCATTCACGTGGAATTTCCTCTTCTCTCAAAACTTCTTTTCAGAATCCTTTTCAATTTCTCTTTCTCTCCTCCTGTGAATGCTGGGGTACCTCAGGTATCAGTCTTCTGTGCTCTTCTCCATCTGTATTCATCCTAAGAACATGCAGTCGACAAGCACGTTCATGTATCTTGCCTGACCTCACCCTTGAGTTTTCAGCTCCAATAGCTAGTTTCACATATCTAACTATTTGTCACTTTGGCTTACAAGTTGGATTTTTTTCTAAGAGTCCTGAGCTAAATGATTTTGAATGGACCCATTCAGTAAATTTAATTAGTGATTATGAATCAGATTGAAATGCAGATGCTCCCTCTGGTGGTTTAATTTACAGGTGTTCAAAAACAGCAATGCAGAATTAGGATCCCACTTACAGCAAACTGGGGGTTGAGGAAGGGGGGGGTGGAGGATGGGGTAACTGGGTGATGGGCATTAAGGAGGGCACATGAGGCGATGAGCACTGGGTATTATACGCAACTAATGAATCATTGAACACTACATCAAAAACTAATGATGTACTGTATGTTAGCTAATTGAATTTAAATAGTTTAAAAAATGATCCCACTTACAAGATCTTAGAAATGTTATTCCGCTTTACCCTGTCCTACTTCTCCTCCCCTTCCTCTTCCTTCCTCTTCTCTTTCAATTTTAAATATAAAATGAGTCAGAGTGGCAATATTTGTGATAATATCTACTGAAATCTGTATGGGGAAACAACTTCTAGAAAATTGGAAGGAGAGACAGGAGAAGCCAACCACTCAAGGCCAACCATTCTTTGGGAAAAGGGCCTTCTTCACTCTTTGCTGGCTATAGAGTAAACATCTCTCTCCTCTTACAAAGTGGAGACAGTAGGTGTTTTCTACCTTGTCAGCTATAACATTATTTTATTTGCTTTTTCCCAGGAACTGGGCACCTTGTACAAACTTAGAATTCTCCTTATTGATAACTTATATTTAAAAGTACTGCTTTATAGAGTCTTAATAATTTATAACTTACTATAAATATTCCTTGTTGTAATACTGGAATGTACTAGTGTTTTAAAATTGATATTATGGTTATAACTTTTATATCTTTTCTACAGCTGACTGCTAGAATTATTTATACCTTGAACTTCAAAGTAGCATGCATGTTATTTAAATGGTGATTGTTCCATAGTTATAGGGTATGATATTCTGTAATCACTTATTTTTTCATGTCCATTAATACAAACTTAGCAAAATCTTTTATAATAATATACTATCACCATGGCATAATTCTAATCCTCAAGACATTGATATTTCTCACCTAAAGTAACGTCGAATGGGAAAACATCTGACTTACCAATGGAAATTGTCAGAAAAATAGAATATATTTTATAAATGACTCCTTTAAGGTCAAATTTCTTGAAATTCATTTCTGATCATATGATTTGACTATATTATTACTCTTGTTTAATTAATATGGTTTAATTATTATTTGTTTAATTAAATTTATTCAAAATTTTATCAACATTAATTCAGCATGTTTTTATATGTTCATTGAAGTATATGATACATTATATTGAAGAATATACTAGGAACATGTTTTGAGTGGAATCTACCTGATTCAAAGATTGAGTTCATAAATTATGTTATAATGTATGGGGACACTATCATATGTATCTATAGGATGAAAAGATATATACCTTTGTCAAAATATAATGATACATGAAGGAAATTCATTGATAACATAAGGAAAATTAAACAAGATTTTTATGTTTTTATGTTTTAAGATTTTTACCTATCTGTGTCCTCCTTTTATTACTTGCATGTAATTATAATCATTTCATTACAGGCATCAAAGCAGATATAAGCAACAATAAAGACTTTGATGGTCACAACAATTTGCACAATTGTTAAAAGATATGTCATTTAGTCAAGCCTGATTTTGGTGTTGTATTATTTATGGTTCTCCGGAGAAATATATATATATGGAGAGATTTATTATGAGGAATTGGCACATGTGATTATGGAGGCTGGGAAGTCCCACGATCTGCTGTCTGCAGTGTGGAGACCAAGGAAGGCCAGTGGCATTTAATTCAGTCTGAGTCTGAAGGCCTGAGAACCAGGGAATCTGATGGTGTGAATCCCATTCTGAGGGCAGGAGAAGAGGAGATGACATGTCCCAGTTTACTCCATGAGGCAGGGAAAAAGAGATGAATTCCTCCTTCCTCTGTCTTTTGTTCTACCCAGGCCCTCAGTAGATGGTATGATGCCCACACACATTGGGGAAGGCTGTCCTTCCACTGACTCAAATGTTAATCTCATCTGGAAGTATGGCCACAGACACACCCAGAAATATGTGGAATCTTGGCATCCTGTGGCCTGTCAAGGTGACACACACAAATAATCATCACAGACATTCAATATGCAGTTAAAATATGATTAAAACCAATCTTGATCAATTGCATCCAACATGGAAAGCACAGAAGGTGATATTAAATTTTGGTAACTTTTTAAAGTTATTTGCAATGCCAAAATAACATTTATTCACCGAAGTATTTTAATATGCAATTTTAAAAGTATATGGATTAGAAAATTTTTGGTATCAACCATGGATTTTAAGTGCGAACACAGATCACTAGCAATATGAAAAGCCTTTTTATATTGAAAACAAATCTCTTTTTGAAGGAAATACTGAGTATTCATAAAATGCAAGAATATTTAATATATTGTCAGTTGTGATATTTGTAATGAAATCTGATAGAACTTTGCTTTTCTCATTCTGTTAATCAGGTATTTGATCAAACCAAAATTATTTTGCTGTAGTAGTCTTTAGTTCAGGAAGCTATTGACTGTTCTTTACAATGTCATCTGGACTTCTGCGGAAGAGAGGAAAAATCTTACGTGACTGTATCACAAAGTTGGAACGTGGGGGTTGCATCAAGGGAGGACTTCTTTTTCATAAATTCAATTATCCTAAAATCAGGTCAGAAATCAAATTGTCTAATATCCTTGCAATTCTTTCTTTCTCCCCACCTCCATTAGTTTGCTGGAATCTTAAAGGGAATGACTGCCATGTTTCCCTCATCCATTTCCACATGCAAAGGAAAAATGGGCGTCTCTGGTCTATTCGTAGATCTAGATCATTTTCAGTCTGAATTATTTTATTCACATAGGACCCTTAGGAACCAGGGCTTGTAGAGTATGAATTCCTCACAGTAGGTAAGAAGATGTGAGTAACAAGACCGCTAGTTAGTATAAAGAAGGGATTGTTGATTCAATAGCCATAGATAGACTCACCCACTAACTAGATGCAATCTTGGCAAAGTTATATTCCTGCTTTGGGCTTCAGTTCTCTCACCTCTAGATTAAGGTAGGTTGCCTTCTAAATGACTGCCAGCTCTGTTAGTAGTAGAGTCCTCCCTCCCAACCTCCCTCTTCTCTTTCCTTTCCTCCTTCTTTTTCATCCCTTTATCCCTTCCTTCTCTTCTTCCTCCTTTCCAGTCCCTCTTCCTTCTCTTCCCCCCCCCCCCAGCTATATTATCAGAGTTGTTTTTCTGTTGCTAAAAGACTTTTCTTTCTGACCTTCTTGGCATTCTATATCCATTTTGTCATTTTATCCATTTTCACGGTTTTAACTTTTGGTCCTACGCAGGTGATTCTACTCATTAACTTTCTTTTTCTCTCCAGTCCTTCATTTAGAACTACCTTTTAGAATTACCTCCCATTCAAAGTTTTAAACGAGAATTTATCTCCTGTTCTAAGGAACGGATAAACCAAAATGATACACTTATTCTACCTTCTAACTTCTACGCATGGGTGATTGGATCTGTTGTCACCCTGATTAACAGATTCAAAACTGCTAACAGCTTTAATTCTTCTTTTTTGCCTCTTATAGTGATGGAGCAGCCATCTCTGCCTCATCCTCTGAACCGCTTGCTTAGTAAACACTCACAGTACCTCCACATTCTTGCTTTTCAATTGGTAATATTCTTAACATTTTTTCTCTTCTATTATTATTATTATTATTATTATTATTATTAACATTTTAGAAGACCATTGCAAAAAAAATGGAGGCTCTGCTTATGGGAATCAAATGAAAATGAGCAACCAGTGTAAGTTGTTCTTTGAAAAACTTTTCGAGGGCACCTGGGTGGCTCAGTTGGTTGATCATCTGCCTTCTGCTCAGTTCATGATCTCAGGGTCCTGGAATCAAGTCCCGCATCGGGCTCCCTGCTCAGCGAGGAGTCTGCTTCTCCTTCTCCCTCTATACCCTACCCCACCCCGGCTTGCACTCTCTCTCGCTCACTCTCTTGAATAAATAAATAAAATCAGGAAGCCAGAGAAGGAGCTTAAAAGCAAGAGTAGGTCAGCATTAAGGAGGAAAAAAAAAATTTTTTTTTTCCTGAGACACTTCAGACTGATGGCAGGGGAGGATGGTAGAGAGAGGGAGGAGAGAATCAGGAGGAGATGGCAGTGTAAGTTGAAGATGAAAAATAGAGTACGTGTGAAGAACTTTTCAATAGCCAGAAGGTATTGAAATGGGCCACCCAAATCATCTCAGCTCAGGGGAGGTAAGGTGACAGGCTAATGTGCTAGTAATAGTTCGCTTTCCATTCCCTTTGAATAAGGTGTGAAGTCGAGCTCCCGGGATAGCAAGTCAACAAATAGACGGGTTTTGAAACTTATTTGAATTTGTGGGAATTTGGTATATATGCCTGTACCTTTGATAATCATCAAAGATGACTTATGAGTCTATGGCTTGTACATTTTCTTTTGTATTTGTAAAAAAAAATAATTACAAAAATGATAATGGGAATAAAGATCTTGTGAGGCTAGAATTTTCAGGTTTCCATCTGCCTGTCTAGGAAATGTTCAAGAGCAGATATGGTCTTAAGTCCAGCATGGGAGAGTCAGGGTGAAATAAGATTTCCCTTAACTTAGAACTACAAAGTGATTTGATTTTCTTCAGTTTCAAGGATGAGAAAACGGAGATTCCTCGAAGTTTCATGACTTGTCTAGAGCTCTGTGGCTAATCACATCGGATCATGATAGCAGTCTGTTTCTCTCTTTCTGTGCTCCTTTATTTAAAATATTCTGCGGTATCACTAAACAATCTTAGTCAGTATTCCTATCACCAACTTCTATTGTCTTCCCTTGGTTTTTGTTACTAGGAGTTGTTGACAATGAAGATTCTTTTTTTCCATTAAAAAACATTTTAGCACTTTGTGCTAATAATTCCTTACACTCCACTATCACTATTTTTCAGCTTCCTGGAAATTCGCTTTGAGCCTTTTAACACCCTGGCCTTACACTTCTTTAACTTCTCACTTTCAGTCATTTGCCAAGCCCTGTTGATTTTTTTAAAAAATAGACTTTATTTTTTAGAGCAGTTTCAGGTTCACGTCGAAACTGAGCAGAAGGCATCAGATGCCCTGCATGTTCCCTGCCCTCACTCAGGCATGGCCTACCCCATTCTCGACATCCCCTATCAGAGTCAGACGTCTGTTGGAATTGATGAACCTCAGCTGCCACATCATTAGCAGCCAGAGTCTGTAGCTTACATCAGGATTCGCTCTTGGTGTTGTATATTCCAGAGGTTTGGACAGCTTGATAGTGACATGGATCCACCATTACAGTATAATACACAGTAGTTCCCCCGTCCCAAACATCCTCTGTACTCTGCCTCCTTATCCCTATATTCCCTTTGACCTCTGACAACCACTAATCATTTTCCTGCCTCCATACTTTTGCCTTTTCTAGAATGTCATATACCTGGAATCATACAGCTTGTAGCCTTTTCAGATGGGCTTCTTCTACTTAGTAAAATGCATTTCCTCCACATCTTTTCATGGCCTCATAGCGCTTTTCTTTTTCTTTTTTTTTTTAAGATTTATTTATTTGAGAAAGAGAGGGGGGAGAAAGAGAGTGGAGGGACAGAGGGAGAAGAAGGGAGAATCTCAGGCCGACTCCCTGCTGAGCACGGAGCCCGATGTGGGGCTCGATCCCACAACCCTGAGATCATGACCTGAGCCGAAACCAAGAATCATACGCTTAACCGACTGAGCTGCCCAGGCACCCCTCATTTCTTTTCAGTGCTGAATAATATTGCACTGTCTGGATGGACCACAGTTTTACCCATTCACCTACTAAAGGACATCTTGGTTGCTTCCACGTTTCGGCGATTCTGAATAAACTGCTGTAAGCATCCATGTGCAGGTTTTTGTGTGGATAAAAATTTTCAATTCCTTTGGATGATTTTAGTTTTGTGAGAAACCGCTAAACTGTCTTCCAAACTGTCTGCACCATTCTTTGTTCCCACGAGCCATGAATGACCATTCTTGTTGCTCGACATCTCCCACACCGTTTGGTGGTGTCAGTGTTCTGCATTTGGCCTTGTTGATTGTACTTGTGTCTGTAATTCACGAATCTTTCTCTTCGTGAACACTGTCACTACTAACGTTCAAAATCATCCCCCCCCACCCAGGACTACTTCAGGAGGCTCTTAACAATTTAACTGCCTTTACTAGATCTACCTCCCCAGCCCAACTTGGACAATGCCGCTGGATTCATTGACTAAAGATCAACTCTAGTATTCTACTTTTCCGTTCGAAAGTCATCAGAGGCTTTTGTCTAATAAATAAAACTGAGCTTGGCATTGAAAATGCTCCAAGGTCTATCTCTAGCCTACCCTTCAAACATAATTTCCTTTTACTATTATGCTTTATGATCCTGTCTTTCAAGGCAAACTACCCTCCTCCCCCCCTTTTCTGTGTCAGCCTCGTGTTTTCTTGCGTCTACCTCCTGGTGGGTTTTTCCTTTGTCTTTCATCATTATTTTTTGTTGTAACAACGTGATACATCAAATCACTTTCCATACTATTGTCTCGCTCTCCAGCATGCCTCTTAGACCTGTTTCTTCCTTCCTCTGCCATGACTTTGGGCTCCAGCTTTGCTCCACTGTTCTACAAAGGACCATCTTTGGTCTCCCACTCTCCACACTGCTGTCATGGTAATTTTTCTCTTGTGGAAATCGTAAGCTACCATTTTCCTGCTTGAAAGCATTTCCTGCTCTCCATTTGCCAGAGCAAGTTCTTTGGCTTGGTTTTCAGGTCAAATCATGGCATTTTTATGTCTCACCTCTTGCTCTACCATTTTCTTTCATTGTGCATTTTTTGTTCTCTGCCAACATGTTAAGCTGTACATCTCTTTGCTTTTCTACTCTCTCCTAAAATTTCTCCCTGCTTTGTCTACCTGACAGACTCTTAGTTTATGCTTTACCTTGTTCTTTAGACATGACCTCCTGAAGCTTTTCCCTGATCACCCCAAGCAGAGTGAAGCTATCCATTTTCTAAGTGTTTCAGTGTTACTTCTAGCTATTTCTGTGGTTGCTGGTGTCTTGTTGTATTACAATTACTGTTTTACATGTCTGAGTTTTATCTTCACTGTGTGCAAAGGCCACACCTGATTCATGTTTGTATCTCTAGCATCGAAAAGAATAGGGAGCAGTAAATATTTGTATATTTGTAATTTGGCTGATTTGAAATCAACTTCAACCTGTTCATACTCCAAGCTTCATCCCAGTGGAGTGGTCTTTCTCACGATGGTCTTTCCTAGTGTCACTCTTCACCCTCCTTCAGGTGTCTGCAACACTGTGTTAATCCCTCTCTTTTCACACACATACAACTTGCATTTTGATGTTTGACGATATTTTTTTTTTCTTTCTTCCAAAATTGTCAGCTCCTTTAGGAGAAAATTCAGTTTCTCATCTTTTATCTCTTCTAACCTTTAATACATGTTCTTTGCAAATAGTAGAAGCAAAATAAATATGCATTCAATAAGCAACTTAGTGCATGATTTCTTTAATGCTCATTGCATGGAAAATCAAAGAAATTGATAACTTTAAGGGAACTTTCGAATAATTTACTATGTCTTCATCTTACATCTAAAGGAGTCATTTAAAGATGTTCTGCTACTGTCTTCAAGATCTCAGTGCTTAAGATGGAAAAAAAAAATTGGACAAGAACCAAATTCTCCTGATCCCTAAGCAATGCTTTTATATATTTGCAATTATACTACTCTACCTCTTTAAGTGTATAAGGTTTCATGTGAGCTTTTTCTTATGCTTTACATGGTAATATGTCCAATTTATTACTTAATTTTTCAATGATAATTATGTAAATTTTACAAAGATCTTTGCTAGATAAGTTTTTCATGATTTTTCATTTGGATAATTATTTAAAAAACAACTATACTAACACTCTCAAAATATAGGAAGAAGATATAGAACTATTACAAAATAAGATCTTCACGCAAACGTTCATTATACCTTAAGAAAACCACTCTTAGAACTCATTTAGAAACAGACTGCATATTCAATAGCAAATTATTTCATTTGAAATATCAGTACAATTATGTGATTGTCATAAATTGAATATAAAACATAAATATTATCTATTTTGGTTAAGTAGTCTTATTTATATAAGCAGGCAAGTTTATTAATATAGTTCTCTGACTCATTCTGCATATATATTTTCTTCATGTACTTTATACACGTATTCATGCAAAGGATATCAATATGCATAGCATCAATTTATCATGACTGCCATTTTATACAGATAATTTAATTCCCCCTCTGGAAAACTGACATATTTTTTTAAACATTTTGTGTCTTAAAATTTACTGTTGAGATATAAGTAAGAATGTGCCATTGTTTTGGACTCTATGAAACATTACATTCTCAGGTAGGATGGAGGATGGTTTCTAACTGTCTTTTAATATTTTCTCTTTGAAAGGTCAATAAGATTTGTGGCCGTCCAATCAGAGCACCTACACAAAGCCCCCGTTGTTCTTTTGATGGAAGCAAAGAGAAGCATGGGATCAAGATCTCTCCTAGAAACGATGAAGAGACACTTGCCAACAGAAGAAAGTAAGACATTTGTTTTACAACCAGAAAGAGAAGAGAAAGTAAGCCATTAATTTTCAACAGAATAGAATGTATTCAATTAAGTAGAACAAAATATGCTATTGAAGAAAAAAAAAAGATCACCATTAATTACTTTTAAAATTCAGCGGTTACTCCTATTCAACTAATTAGGCATGTAAATGCAACTTGTGAGACCAATAAAACTTCCTGTGATAAGAGACACTTGCTATAATACAATATGGCAGGCAATAGGCGTACGTGGTCATTGTGCACTGAAAATATGGCTAGTGTACCGTGTTGTACAGCAGATCTCTAGGACTTACTCATCTTGCTTCACTGAAACTTTATGCCCATTAATTAATACCTCCTCATGTCCTTCTCCCTGTGACCAACAATACCGTATTGGATCCTTTAAATTTTAAGAGGGTAGATCTTACCTCAATAAAATTTTTAAAAAGTTTAAAATATGGCTAGTGTGACTGAGGATTGAATTTTTAATTTTAATTAATTTTAGTCTTAATTCTACATGTAGCTACTGTATTGGGTGATGAACACAGAGTATTCGCATAAATGTTGCAATCAGGATTACTGTATGCCAAGCATCTGTTAGAAAATGGTTGGATAAGAAGTTGTTTCTATACCTTTTATCTGGAATGCTGAAAATGGCTATCTATTGATTCAAAATGAGAAGCATTGAGTGGCTTGCTTCTATAACTCACATTTCTACCATTATTCCCATCATTGTTTCACATGTTAAATTAAAGCCTTCGTTAATATCTCTTTGCTTGATAATTGACAGTCAAACTGAAAAACTCTTAAAACTGAAGGAAACTATTATTTTATTTATTTTTGCGTTCTATTGACCAGTGTATGTCCTGGCAAATACTAGATTCTCAGTGGGTGTTTTTGAATTGAGTTGAAATTCAGAATTTAAAAAAAAAAAAAAATATATATATATATATATATATATATATATATATATATATATATATAGACAACTTTTATTTATTTATTTTTATAAAAATTTTTTATTATGTTGTGTTAGTCACCATACAGTACATCTCAAGTTTTTGATGTAAAGTTCCATGATTCATTACTTGCATGTAACACCCAGTGCACCATGCAATACGTGCCCTCCTTACTACCCATCACCAGCCTAATATTCAGAATTCTTTATCCATTTAATTCAAGTAGTTATTTCTAATAATACCTTATGGCAAACTCAGTATGTTACATTGCTTTACTCTCTATAATGTAAAATCTGTCTTTCCTTTTGGGACAGTGCTCCTAATTGCCTCATTCTCTTCTCAGATAGACTATAATTTGGAATAAAGATCTGGGCTATTGCTGGCTATTTGCTGCAGCTCAAAAGAATTAGCACTTTGTTTGCATGCAAAGTAGCTGTTCTTTTTTTTTTTTCTAAACATCTATAGTGATCAGCAGTCTTTTCTTGTATTTGAGAAATTAAGTGCTTAGACTAGCTTATAGCATACAGTGGCTAGGTATAGAGTAGAGTGGTTCTTATAATAAAATCTAGCTGAGGAAGATCTTAAGTCCTTAAAGGTCATGTCTGTTTCACCACCAGAGCCATTCAGTTGTTCAAAAGACAAAACAAAACCCAACACAAGTGAAATGTCTCAGGAATAATGAAGGGTTCATATGAATTAGCTAGTTTTATAAGTATCTGTCCAGCCACTGAATAGATCTCCTTGTCACCAATCTTGCAAACTCATGCATTTCTCTGTCCCTAATCAGCTAGCCACCATTAGTCATTGCCCATGAACCAGAGCAGGTCTATCCTAGGCCAGTCTCACACCACACGAAGTCAACAACCAGAGGTGTTACACATGAGCCTGCTTATGCAGTTTATTTCTACACATTTTTTTATTGCCACTCCTGAATGGAATTTAATTGCTATGGCCATGCACTTCTGCTTAATACTTACATATTGTGCAGACCTATCCATAAGCTACTCCTGAATTTTATTTATCTCTCCATATCCATAAACTAGGCCTGAATTTTATTTATCCTTCATCACTGGTAATTCCCCATGAGGTCATGCATTTCAAACGAAATAGCTGGGGAAATGTAGCAGAGTAGGTGCTGAGTGAGCTTGAGATACTTTCTGTGCATCTTACTTGTGTTTTTTCCACCCACTTGAGACTGACTTTCAATAGGTCACTTCCCCTTGATGATATATTGGTTCTATATAGGCCTGATCTCATAGTGTGCAGATCAATAGCAGTTAGATCATCATGGGTATCTCAGGTTGCAGTGTCACTTGCTAGCTCACGGTCAGGTGTGTAATTTCTATCAGATCCCAGTTGCCAACTCACCAACCCAACCAACCAACCAAACAAAAATAGTGTTTAGCAAAAGCAGGAATGACTTTAGTCCAAAATCCCTGATGTCTATATTATTATTCTTCTAATGGGACTTTCCAGAATCTCTGTAGAGCATCTTCATTTGCCACTGGTACTTCAGGGACCATTGAGTGGATGAGCTGGGTCATCTGGACTGAACATCAGAACAGTTTGCAAGTTGCCAACCTACAGACTTTTCTTTCTCATGCAAAAGTTCCTTGGCGCTACTTTATAAATGGGTTGTACCAACATACTCAAGTGTGTGTCATATTTTTTCTAATGTGCAAAGGGACCCAAAAAGTTTTGTGTCTCTTCCTGAGTGCTAGGTTATCATAAGGCAGAAATTGGCCTTTTACATTAGAATATCCCAATAAGATCCAGACTACTAGACATTTTAGAAACCCTGCTGAATTGTCAGGGCCTTGAAATGTCAATATTTTTCCCCACCAGAGACATGCACATGTCTACTAAGGCAACTAGGTTGATGTGATCAATATTATCAGCATGGTGTCCTGTAGGATGTCCAAATGATCAAGGCTTCTGTCTGTCATGGAGTGGGAGAATTGCCCTGAGGTCTAGCAGTGAAGATGTTCTTATTAGCTGAAAGTGAAATATTCCTAATTATCCTTACTAATTGGTAAAGAGATAGAAGCATTTGCCAAATTGTTAGTTAGATAGCAGGTGGCAGTACGTGTTTTGATTTGCTCTCGCAGATACCACATACAAAGAAGGATATAATTGGAGTCACCCTCTGACTCAGGTTATGATAATCCAAATGTTCTCCAAGCCCACCTCCGTGTGCACAGAGCAGCCAAGCAAATGAGGTGATATTGAATAGACAGAGTCAGACAAAGATATGTTTATAATACTATAGCTGGCTAGTTTTCTGAACTCCATTCTAATGGTTGGTCTGTTGATCTGATTGGATTTTCTATGTGCACAATCTTGTGGTTCACTGGTAGAACCATTCTAGCAAGAAGCTTGCTGTACCTTCTAAAATTTGTATGGTCTATGCACTTGTCTGCTTTCTTAGGATGTAGCCCAAGAAACTCTTTCTCGTATTCACAAGGAGAATTCTTGAGTATCTGTGGTGTCTTAGAGTTAGAGGCAAGTTATATGCCCATTACAAGAAAAATGGAAAAATAAAATATATTACTTTGGAACATTATGAGTCTCAGAAGGAAAGAATGTATTTTCATGCATCAAAATATATCATTGTGATTAAAGAGAAAAAAGTATTAAACAGAATGAAAAGAGTGTAATACCATTTTTATAAATTAAAAACAAAGATACAGAAATCAGTATGTATTTTTCAAGGAAAGCATATGGCAAAGTACTTATATTAAATATATTAAGAATGGGTATTTATTAATAAAATTCGATTTCAAGTAATAAGTTATGATAGTATGCCAGGGATTGAGGAGTACGCTTAGCTCTCTGTATCTCAGAAAATATGTGTGTGTTTGTCTGGGCATACACATAAATAAACATAGATATACACACTGTTATTTTAAACTTTAGGTGAAAAGTGTTTTCTTAAATCCTATTTTTATAATAGAACATAGTTAAAACTCCTTTAGTCAAAATTTTCATGAGAGCTAATGATACTCAATTTTTAAATAACCTTTTTTTGCCACTTCATATGCACACTTTTTCATTATGATGTGTAGTATAGTGATTATCCAGATAGAGATAAAATGTAATTTGCTGAAGAGTTTTTGACTTGGGACTTCCTGCTGTAACTCATTAATTAGAACAAAATGAAAGTTTATTGTAAAATAAAAAAATAGATAAGGAAAAAATGAATTTCCCATCAGGCCATCCAAATCAATGACAAAATCATTGACCACTATTATGTGCAATTCATACAAAAGTAAAGTTCAAAAATTTAACATCTTCTGAGTTAGTTTTTATAAATTAGCAATGTATCCACAGCAGGTTTTCTTAGGTTTTCTTTATTTACCTTGGGCAATTCCCATGAGAATATTTATACCAGAAAGTACTATCTGTAAATTTAAACCAATTTAAAACTATTAAAGGAAAGCTATGGAACGACAACACAAAACACACCGATTTCTATAAATATAATTGCTCTAGTAGCTGAAAAATAGAAACTGTAAAATGCATCAGTTGTTTTGCCAGTGAAAATGGGGATAAACACTGTTCTATGCTTAACAATTTAAAATACATTTTTACATATAAATAAGTCATAGTCTTTTAAAATTATATTGGCATCATTTACTTTATAGGGCGCCTGGGTGGCAAGGTCAGTTAAGCCTCTGATTCTTGAGTCTGCCTCAGGTCATGATCTCAGGGTTGTGAGATCAAGCCCTGAGTTGTGCTCTGTGCTCAGTGGGGAGTCTACTTGGGATTCTCTCTCCCTCTGCCCCCCACTCATGCTCTCTCTCTCTCTCTCTCTCTCTCTCTCTCCTTCTAAAACTAAATAAATAAATCTTTAGACTCAGTTTCTTTAATGGTATATCTTATTTCAAAAATAGTTATTTAAAGTTAGTTTATTTATCTAGTTAGTTTAGTAATCTTTACACCCAATGTGGGGCTCAAACTCACAACACCAAGATCAAGAGTCTCATGCTTTTCTGACTGAGCCAGCCAGGTGCCCCAAAATTTGTTGTTTAAATATACAAATTTTTTGTTTAAAATTATATTAGATTTATGGCACCCTGACCTAAAAAAATATTTTCCGTTGTTTGTAACAATTTAATTTATATAGTTTTCCATTTTTCAAGCAATTCTTTGGAGGTTGTGTTAAAATAACTATTGTTGACTTATAAAGAATTTGACCAGTTAGCTTTTTTTAAAGTTCCCCAACACTATTTATTAAATGATGATTACTTTTTTGTTTTTCAATTGGGATGTTTAGTCAATTTTTTTAAGGATTAATTTATTTTAGATAGAGAACACGTTCACACTCGTGCACAGGAGTTGGAGGAGAGGCAGAGGGAGTGGGAGAGATAGAATGTCAAGCAGGCTCCCCAGTGAGCATGGAACCTGACAAGGGGTTCAGTCCCATGACCGGAGAGATCATGACCTGAACTAAAATCAAGAGTTGGGTACTCAGCTGACTGAGCCACTCAGGTGCCCCAGTCAGTTTTTTATAGGAATATACAGTGTCCTTTATTAAAATAAAGATTGTATTTTTTTAAGTAATCTCTACACCCAACGTGGGACTCAAACTTACAACCTCGAGATCGAGAGCCCCACGCTCTACTGACTGAGCCAGCTAGATGTCCCAGTGATATATGTATCCTGAAGTAGTTTAAAGCTACCATCTTGTTCTTTTTTTTTCTTTTTAACCCATGTTCTTTCTTCTTATTATTATTACTTTTTTAAATTTATTTACTTAGAGAAAGAGAGAACACTGCGAGCAAGCAGGGGCAGGGGCCAGGGGAGATGGAGAGAATCTCAAGCAGACTCCTCGCTGAGCCGGAAGCTTGACATGGGGCTTGATCTCACAACCCTGAGATTATGACTCCAGCAGAAATCAAGAGTCAGACACTTAAGCAACTGAGTCCCCGGATGCCCCATGTTCTTTATTCTTTAGTTCTCTTTTCTTCCCTTCTTTTGACTTTAACAGGTATTTAATTTTTTAAAAAATCTCCATGGCTTTTTTTTTTTAAAGATTTTATTTATTTATTTATTTGAGAGAGAGAGTGTGCGAGCTGCACCAGCATGCATGAGTTGGACGAGGGGCAGAGGGACAACTGACTCCCGCTGCTCAGGACCCTGGGATCATGAGCTGAGCTAAAGTCAGATGCTTAACCAGCTGAGCCACCCAGGTGCCCCTTCAAGGCTTTTTGTATTTGCCTTTCCTTATTATTCTAATGGTTACCATAGAGATCACAATGTGCCTTTTTAATTTTTACTATCTGCTTTAAATTAGAACTTTTACCACTTCATTGAACAATATAAGAACCTCGAAAGTTTCACTCCATTACCCTTTTCCTATCTTCCCTTACCCTATTCCTAACCAGTATCTTACCTCTAACAACATTTAAACAGCTTCCGAGATATTATTGTTATTGTTGTTTTTAAGTAGTCAATATTTACTTGTAATAACTCCTATCTTATTCTTTCTGGTGCTTTTGTTTTTTTTTTTTTTTTTTTTTTGAAGTTCCGTGTGTCCATCTAGAATCATTTTGCTTTATTTAGCCTTAGTATATTTTTCCTTACCTGTTACTGGTGATAAATTCATCTTTTGTTTGAACACATCTTCATTTTTGAAGAATATTGTTACTAGGTCCAGAATTCTAGGTTGTTGCCAGCTACCATTTTTAAAAATATAAATGTCCCTGATTAAGTTCATGACATGGCATTGTAAGTCGTATGTGAGGTTTAGTGGAAACGTTTCATAGGAAAGTTAGCTACACTGGTGGCTCCTGCTGGGGCCGGGCTCATGTCCCTTTACCTGGCCATTTTATCTGTCTCCTGGCTGCTGTCTCCTGGTTGCTGGTAAAGCACAGCTGCCCTCTACTCTGGGGAATTGCACTCAACAAATTGGAGCCATCTATATTCATTATCTATTGCTACTTAACAAGTCATTCCAAACTGTAGTAGCTTAAAGCAACAACAGCCATTTATTATGCAATTTTCTATGGGTTGGGAATTTGGGAGCTGCTTGGCTGTGGGGTTTTGTTTTGACTCAAGGTTTCTTTTTGGCTATGGTGTGTTAGGGTGATGGCTCTCAATGTCAGGTGAGGCTGCAATCCTCTGAAGGCTCGAGCAGGACCAGATATCATCTTCCAAGACGGCACAGTCACAGTGCTGCTGGCAAGAGGCCTCACGTTCTCGTCACAATGACTTCTCCTTGAGTTTTCTCACAGCTCTGTAGCTGGCTTTCCTCAGGGCAAATAATCTGAGAGAGAAAGGCAGAAGCTGCAGTGTTTTTCTGACCTAGCCTTGAAGTCCCCACTGTCATTTCTGCAGTATCCTACAGGTTACACGGGTCAGTTCTGTTCCATGTGGAAGAGAACTACACGCCATCTCGTTCACCTGAAAGGGGGTTAACCTCCCACCTTCCTCACCCCCTTGGCAGAGGCTCATAAGCAATGCCCAGTGGACACCGGGGGATCGAATGCTTGCCCTTACTCAGTGTGATGGGTCCAGATGTGTGACGCAGTCCATGTGTGCAGTCTGGCTGCAGCTGAGACCACATCCTGACATACCTCCTTCCTGCCCACTCTATCCTACTTCCCTCACTACCTGTCTCTTAAGAGCACTACCTCAATGGGATGGATTGTCTGCATCCAAATTCCTCTCTCACGAACTGCTTCTAGGGAGTTTGACTCAGAGATGTATGCAAAAGCACCTACAACAGATGCAAAATAAATGCAAACTAAGGCAGAAGTATAGTATCTGATCCTAAATACGGATATTTCTCTATGAATTCCCAAGTTCGGAACCCCTTTGTCCGTTTTCTTTCTCCCCCTTCCTCCTTTGTATTCATTTCAAAGGAGAACCCTTGTGTTTAATACCTTGTCTTTTCCTCGCTCTATTTCTAACATTTGAAGAAGGCCATCCATATCTGTCCTTGACTCTGAGGGTTGTGCTAGGCCTGAAGTATAGAGTATGTCAGTCTTTTAGCATGGAAAGAGGAAAGGGAAACCATAGCATTGGATTCTTTTGATGTTATTTTGGAGACGTGATTGCACTTGTTCAATATCCCCGTTTTTTGTTTATGTAGAATGCCAGCTAATTTGAGACTTTGAGTTATTGACACATACCAGTTACAGAGGTCTCCAAAAGTTGAGAAACTCAAGGAAGAGCTACTATTCCTTTAAGCATCCAGAAAAGCATCACTATGTTGTCTTTGGGGGCAGAAACCAAATCAGCACAGCTGTAAAGGACACTGCACTTCTGTAGCTGTCTAAACCAGCCCAGGCAGAGTGATTTCCCTGTGGCAGTTCCTGCTCTCTGCTTGATTTCTTGAAGTTAGCTGGTAAGAATAAGCTATTAGCAAGCTTAAATCGGTGATAATTAGCGGTACATTATTATTTCAAAGTGGTATGGCTGTGCCAATTAAGCGGGTAATTAGGAAAACCCCAGGACAATAAATTAAGACAGAGTCTCAACACCAGTGCCCCATCTGTTCTCCAGCAAGCATTCCAATTAGCCAAACCTCCCATTTAAGAATGTGCCAATTATGGGGATTGGCTGCATGCATGGCTGTGCATTGGGGTAATAGGGACTGTCCTAGATGCTTAGTAAAAATAAAATATTTTTGATATAGCAGAGGATTTTGATGTGAAGGTGGGGAGAGGAGAATTTTTGGAAACACTGGATTCTTTAATGTTTGAGACAAAGTATAATTTAAATTGTTTTATGAGTTTTTGTTTTTCTCAATTGTCTCTTCAGAACTTAATGGAATATTGTATCATCAGGCTGCTCCATGTTATTCTAATGTGTTTATTAAACCTTGATTTGAGTAGGACTTTCACAACTTGAACATTCACAATTTTATTTATTGAGAATGGGAACTAAAAAGGACACTTGAAATTGCTTAGTTGGAGGAAAGGAATGAGTCAGGGCACGTTCTGTTTCAGGATGTGTCTATCCTTGAAAGCAAATTAAATTTTACCCTTTTCATTGCAAAAGAACACAGTGAAGTGACTAAAATAATTTATTAAGTATAGGAGAAACTTTTAAACATAATCTGAATGAAGGACACTTGATATTATTTAGGATTATTGCCCAGATAGCTGGAATAGGTTCATATTCATAGGATCAGTTGGTTTAAAGTACATGAATTTATACCTGCATAGTCAAACCTTATTTAGCCAATACTTTATTAGTGAAACCAAAATTAGTTAATGTTTAAAAATTTTTGATGTGTGTGTTTGGGTGTATGTGTTTATATGGTCAAATCAGTATTGACATACCAGGCTTAATGATGAATTGTGTGTATATAAACTCGGTGGATGAAAATATCCGTAGGTCAAGAAAAAGTCAACTCGGAGAAAAATTTAATATCACTTATAGGACTGGAGAAAGCAATTTCCAATCTATTTCCTAAACGGAAGTTAGTACTTCTTTGAGGTGCCATTATTATTTATTACCTGTAAGTTTAATTTACTAAAATAAAAGTCATGTTCTCTTCAATGAGAACATTTCTGGTTAATTTAAAACAGTGCTTGGTGAGTGCTAGGAGCGAGGGCACCCAGGGCAGGGCAGGGCAGGCCAAGGCAAGGCTTTGGGTAGGGGGCAAGAGGCCAGGCCAGAGCAGGGCTGAGGAAACGGGAGCTCCCAGGCAGACCAGCGTCAAGACCTACATGAATAATGAAAAGCAGGACCCTAGGGGGTCAAAAACCAGGCACACAGGAAGAAGGAATGCCAGAAGGCAGAACAAACATATGGCAAAAGTTTAGGCTAGTGGTGCTTAACCTTTGCGGGTCACGTATCCCACTGAGAATCTGATAAAAACTTCCCAGAAAAAGAAAGTTCATAAACAAATACAGGCAAAATTTTGTTATATTGAAAAGCAGTTTGCTCCAGCTAAAACTTATATTAAAAATAAGGCCTTGAAAAATGAGATTTGCTCTTACTTTCTAGATGTTCATGGAGAATTAGTGACTATTTCATGACATACCTGAAACAAAATCCAAACAAGGAATGATTAAGCTAACATTGAGCAGTATTTGTACTGAAAGGTATGGACTAGAAGTGGAAACTGTGGTTGGTCTTGGACGTGGCTATGTGTACACGTTTGGTATCTAACAGATACTCTCTTTGTCGAGATGGCAGCAAGTCTTGAAAATTATAGAAAGCAGATTTGTGTAGCCATCACTGGCTGCAGTTAGAACTCTTGTAACTTGTTTGCTCAGATGACGGTAGTTTTATATCAAGGAATGTGAGATTTATTCTAAGCTCTTGAAAGTTACACTGATGGCCCACAATGCTTTGGTCCTCAAGTTAATTTGCAACATCGGTAATATTGAGGCTCTCAACATTAAGACAGTGTGAGTAGAAATAAGTCTCCTCAAATTTCTCACTACAAGAAGAATAAAAAAATACACATATTTTTTCTTAGCCATAGGAAGAATGACCTTCCAATTCAACCATTTTTTTCCAAACGGATTCTCCAAAAACCCATTTCCCAGTAGCAGCTTTGCCAAATGAGCTAGAAGCTTTTCAGTAGCGTTTAGAATTGTGACTGTAGGGTTATCCCATTGATATGGCTCAACATATCCCCCAACTAAGAAAACCAAACTGTGAGTGAAATTCTCCCTGGCTAATATACCTGAGAATATGTTTTCTTTTTTTTTTTTTTTTCCTCCTTACAAAAAAGTGAATCTTCTATCCTTTTTCATCTGGAAAGTCGGTAAACATAGGCAGAGTTAAAAAAAAAAAAAAAACCTTCCAATTCAGCTTCCTTTTTTTTTTTTTCCCACTCAATTTTTGGAGAGGTAAGAAAGATTTAAAGTCATGTAATACTGAAATTGATGATTTTTGTAGGAGTGTATGAAAACGATTTCAGAATTTTTAGCAGAATCTGTGCAGCCTAAATCAGGATGATAAGTGAGGCTTATTTCTTTTACTAGAGTAGCCCATGTAATTGTATGTAGAAGCATTGCGGTGCTCAGTCTCTAGCAAGAGTACCATGCACTTTCTTCCACTTGGTTTTGCACAGCAAAAACCAGTTCCATCAGTTTAAATCTGTTAATGGCATTCTAAGAGTCTAAATGATGCACGTAAATAATATGGGAAAACGGGGAACAGGATATCTATATTTTTATCCCATTGCATGTTTAAGGGAAATGACAGGTTCCTCAAAATAGGAGACATGTGTTTCTGGGGGGGATTATATCATTTGATGGAGACACTGTTTTTTTCTTTATTTTGTTCTGTTTTTGTTTTTGTTTTCCATCTGCACTCCCAGACACGAATGTGTATCAACCATTTCCAGGACATATCATGATCTCCAGGGCTGTATGTGGAAACTTTTACTTGGAAGTACAACTGAATGAAAGTTCAAAGGTTGTTTCAGGATGATTCTTTTTTATTTAGGTCCCTACTATAGACTTTCAGATCCAGGTTTCTTCTCAAAAATATGCTTCATTCTGTTTGATGACTTTGAAGATCAGCAGGTCTAAGGTGCTTCCTTGGCTGTGTCGGTTTCACTGTCTTCAGCAAGAATCCCATTAGACGTGCACACTGTGACTTCGGAGTCCCACAAATTAAGTAAACTCAAAGGATTTATAATCTTCATTGTATCTGCTTTGTCTACATTTTCCAATGTAAGCTAAGCCTTATATAAACAAACAGCTGTATGAATGGTCGTGAGGGAAGGAAGTATGATTATAATTCCCATCACATGAACAATATTTTAGGTGTCATACTTGAGCAACGGTAATTTTATACATCACTCAGCTTTGGTCAGTAATATTCTGTGCCACCCAAACTAAAACCTGGGTTACATGTAACATTCAAGAGCAATTTCTTTCTAGAAAAAATGAGAATTACCAGAATAATAGGAATAAAATTGAAGACAAAAATAATTCATTTTCTCTGAACCCTTTTAATTTTAGATTTTCTGACCCTAAAGCCTATCAGAGTTCAGGAACGCAAGTATCTGCACTGAGAGACATATGGTAACTGAAGATGTAAGCAAGAACAATTTGTTACCAGAAGTATATTGTCTGTCAATCAGATAAGTTGGTGGATAGCAGTGACCAGGAGTATAGGATTAAAATCACAAAATGAAAAAAAAAAATAAAATAAAAACCCAGAAGAAGGAATGAGGAAGAAGCCCATTTATTGGCAGACTATTAAAGGGAAAGGTTTTTTTATTAGTTTTCTGCTCATGCTGAGAGAGGAAAATGTTGTCAGAATATGTTCTCATATTCTCTAAGTCATGGAGTTTATAGTTAAAATGTTAGTAACCATAGAAAATATTTTACTGCAAAAGAGTAACATTCAACAGTGACCTAAAATGCTGAATCTCAAGGTACTATACTCAATAATGATTCTTAGTATTAAGAAAGTATACTAGAATCGTTCGATTTGCAAACATCTTTTGATTTGAACTTATTGGTCTTGACCTAATCATGTCCTAGATGTTTCTCTTCTGTTGAAAAAGCAATAGCATGCTTTCTGAAACCAGTAGAACTGAACAAATAATTGCATATTTTTATTAAAATGAACAAAAATCATGAGGTAGGAGAAATGATGTCTCATCTCTTTTGGGCTGGATGCTCAAATGTGTTTAAATATTAGACCTGTGGTCTTGTGTTTATTTTTATAAATGAGTTAAGATCTTTGTTTAAAGTCCTTTTTAATGGAGAACAGTCAGTGCTTTTTGAGGTACATTTTTACAGTATGGGAAAATGAGAGGAGAGTTTTGAAGACCTAGTTTTGACATCAGGTTTAAATCACTCTTTTTAAAGGCGGATGCTTTCAGAAAGGGTGCTTTTTTACTGGGACATTATATGGCAGTGTGTTGGGTTTGGAGCATTACTGAAAAGTGAGAAATAGAAGTGTCTATACTAATTGCATAGATGGCTATGAACGTCCAGCTCAGAACTAGTGTAAAATCACCACCACAGAGTGTTAAACATAAAGCGCATGTCAAAAAGAATCCTTTGCAGAGAGTATCTGAGGATATTAGCTTATTTCCAGAGCTCCTTTCCATTTCTTCTTCCCATTTCTTCCCTTGGTACTCCCCCCAACCTACTGCCCATCTTAACCCCTTCCATTTGTTGAGAAAGCACAGTAAATCTTCTAAGGAAGGGAAATCATGTCGTGTGAACAAGAGGACTTCCTATGAGGGGAAAAAAAAAACCCTGGAATCATTTAGTTAGGAAAAAAAAAAATCCTTCTCTCCTGAGAATGGTGTGGATCCTTCAGTCAGAGCCTCTATAATGAACAGCGGGTTCAAGAGGGGTTCAGAGAGCACACTGTATGAGTTACTCTTTTAGGAAAATTAGGTGTTTTTTTTTTTTTTTGGTTGTTTTTAAGCAAATACAAGTGCAATGTGCTTGTAGCGCATCTGTATTTGTGATGAATGGTGCCACCGTTTCTCCGATTCATATTCACCCTTTCCACCCATCTCTCCATGTGTCGCCAAGTCTGTGGAAAGGGGCCAGGAAACTAGATTTCAGTCCTCCCTCTAGCCAATCTGACTGTATAAACTTAATTACTTCCAAGCATTTAACAGCAAGAACTGTTATTGCTGTAGCACAGTAATCTAAATATTTTTCTATTTCGAAGATTATAAAAATATTTTGTCCAATAGAATGACTTAGTTGAGAATAAAATAAGCTTATTAAATACAGATTCAGAAATGCAAGAGAAAATAGTTCTTGTCTGGAAACGTGTAATTATAGATTTCCTCTGCTGAGCGGAAGACTGACATTTTAAATGTCTACTGTTTGACAACTGTGGTCAGACATCTCTACAGGGTTGAGCCTGCTCATTAGTGCCACATTAACTTTAACTTTGCCTCAGGCCATTAACTAGCAAACTGCACATTTGACCTTTGTTCGACAGATTATTTTCAAACAGCATGGGAGGCACTGCTTTTAATTTGGGTTCTGTATTATTTGTGGACTGACTTTAGAGGTAAAAAAAAAAAAATCAATACGTGTCATTAAATAAAGGAGCGTGTAGTCTGAAACATTCCTCAGAGAAAAGTTCCATTTGAAAATAAGATTCTTCTCCAATACTTTTCCAGATAATTAGTTTTGGTCAAAATTAGAAATCATCTCTTTCACATTGTGTTCAATGGGAAAAAAGGAGAGAAAGTGACAGTTTGTGAATGTTTTAAAATTGAAACAAATTCCTGCTAGATAAAGATATAAGATCTAGAGGCGTGCCTGTTGAATATAGCTCTGTGTTCAGCGACATCTAATGAAATGAAATGCAAAATCAAATGTAAAATCAGGGCCATATGCTTAAGTGAAAACAACTCCCTAGGAGATCAGCAAAGTTGAAACATGTGGTTGCCACTCTTTAAGCCAGACGTGTGAGGAACATATCAGCCTTATTAATTAAAATGTAAATTAGTTAATGGACTATTTTGATAGATTACGGTGCAGTTGCTGTATTCAGATTATGGAATATTATACAGCTATATCAAAAAAAGTAAGACCGAGATTTAGTCCTCTGAAATGGGTTCATGATATATTGTCAAGTGGGAAAAGCCAAGTGCACATACGTGTACCTAGCTTGGTTCCAGTTTTGTTAAAACAAATTGCTACTACGTCTCTCTTTGTCTCTGTCCGTCAGTGTTTGGTTACTGTTAGGGTGCACAGAGAGGAACTGAAGAAAGCACACCAGGCAGCTACCGTGGGTTTCCTCAGAAAGGAGGGGGGGACACACTGTGGAGGCACAGATACTAACTTGTTCTTCGTGTGTCTTTTATTTATTGCACTGTTTATGAAAAGCTATGTTATTTTTATCATTAAAAATGACTAAAGTCAATTACAGTGGTCCAACCAATCAGGAGCATTGCTCAGTGGGATAGTAGTAACTGGGCATTCCTATGTCAGCCAAACTATAAATGACACTTCAGGGTGAGTTGCATTTCCTTTCCTTTCCTTTCCTTTCCTTTCCTTTCCTTTCCTTTCCTTTCCTTTCCTTTCCTTTCCTTTCCTTTCCTTTCCTTTCCTTTCCTTTTTTTTTTTTTTTTTTTTTTTTTACCACGTGATGCATCAGGAGCCCTTTCTGGCACTGCTGGCCCCAAGGGCATGGGAAGCAATGAAGCAATAACTATGCTGGTCCATGTTTCTCCCTTGCCTTTAGGAAGCTCAGGGCAAACAAGGCTGCAAGCTATGAATGATCAATTGTGCTACAGCCTTTTTCCTCTTTAGGGTGCGAGCACAGTGGACAAAGCTGCTCATTAGCCAGGGAGCAGAATTTGCCCTGCCCCCTGCGTCCTGTACCAGACCTTTCAGACTGGTAGAAATACACAGAGAAATCCTGTTTAAACATACTGCCTTCTAAGCGTAGATTTTGGCAGAAAGAAGTGATATACGTGTTTTCTGGCCTAACAATCTACTAATCGTGTTCTTTTAACAGTGTGATAATTTCCATAAAATTTTTTAAACAGATGGAAATGTTCTTCTATATAAAGATTCATTCAGCTTTTGATATATCAGCTATTCAATATCAGCCTGACATGGCTAAGATGGCATGTTTATTAATGAATTATTTAGTTAGTTAATTAGTGAAACAAAGATGTCAAGGCTGGCTACGAATAAATTCCTGCCTAAATAACTCCCTTGCTTTTCACATGTTCTTACCTTCTCTGATTTTGGTTTTTCCTTAGTTTCAAAAGAAGAGAATTAGACTAAATCACGGGTCCTCAACCCTGGCCACACATGTGGATCTTATAGGAAGCTTTCAGAAACGCTCGTATGCCCAGGTCCCACTCCAGACCAATACATCGGAATGAGGGAGAATTCTAGGTGTATAGTTTAAATGTTTCCATGGCGATGACAGTGTGCAGTTAGGACAGAGAGTCACCGGAACAGATGGTCTCAGGCTCTAACTGTTTTTGTAACAGTCTGTGAGGTATTAATTATGATAACCATCTTACAGAGCAGAGTGACTAAATATTATTGTGTCCCCACATATTAATTTCAGCAGCACTTATATATGGACTCTAACTTGAGCCTGTCTGTCTGGTACAGCTTGTGGTCCTGCTCCTTTGAGTTCTTCACTTTCTAATGCAGCACGTGAGGAAGGTCTGTTTCTCCACAATCTAGGAATGAGTCCTCTAATTTCAAGGGTCCCAAGTCAACTGTATCCTTCAAGGAATTTCAATTATTGTTATCATTTTAAAAATGCCTTTCTTTTAGAAACTTCTAATTCTGGCACGATTAAAAACTAAGACCGCATGGGGGACGAATTCCAGGGGGGATTTGTGGAGGGCCTGTTGGGTACCAAACTGTGACCCAAACCCTGGGGATTTAAAGAAGACATGGCTCTTGCCTTTATTAAACAGGCCCTGTAACCAGTGAGGCAGACATGCAAACACAAGGATTATGATACCAGCTAGCCAGGGCTGCAAAACAGATGCCAAGTGTTGTGTGAGAAACAAGGAGGAGCAACAAAACTGCACACGCTGGTCAGACGAGGACGTAGAAGGCAGATGAGCTTTAAGCTGGATCTTGAAGGACGGGCAGAAGTTTGGGAGAGTGATGGTGGAAAAGGCCATGTAGGGGTAGAGGAAACTGCATGTGCTAAACTCAGAATCTTATCCCGTAAATATGGAAATCTCTTCTGCTATGTGAGTATAAGTGTGCAGTTTTGGCTGGGGTGTGTGAGTGGAGGGAAGAGGGCCTGTCATAGGAGACTAAGGGGTGGAGAGTGGAGAGATTATGTGCGATGGTAAGACATTTTATCTGAATCGTTAGGGTTTTAAAATGGTGAAATGTTGGGCTCATTTCTAAAGCCAATTCCGGTTACAACATGGGACATGCAGGGGCGCCTGGGTGGCTCAGTTGTTAAGTGTCTGCCTTCGGCTCTGGGCATGATCCGGGCATTCTGGGATCGAGCCCCGCATCAGGCTCCTTCGCTGGGAGCCTGCTTCCTCTTCTCTCACTCCCCCTGCTTGTGTTCCCTCTCTCGTTGGCTATCTCTCTCTCTGTCAAATAAATAAATAAAATCTTTAAAAAAAAAAAAAAAGTGACATGCAGTGAAAGGAAGACAGGAGGGCAAAACTAGACAGGGATATCATTTGTTAAACTGTTGCAGGCCCAAACGAGGAAGTATTAATTTGTGTATGGCCTTGACATATAGGCTTTGAATAAATATTCTGACAAAGAACGTTTTTCTGTTTGTAAAAATATTTTAAATATTTAAAAAATATTATCTGTTACTGTCAAGACTAAGTAAGATGTCTGAAGACTAAGGTGAACAACTGACATATGTAACATAGCTCCTCAAGGATAATTAGCTGGAACTTTTACCATCTCCCTACACTTATTATGCTCTTAGTTTTAACTGGAGAGACTCTCACAACTATAGAAAAGTAATTGCATGGATATAGTCACCCTTCCAGCAAGTTGAATTTTGAATCATCCAAAGAATATAATATTTTATTCATTGAGACATTTCATGTAAAACTTGAAAAGGAGGCATGATGGCATGTAGTAGGCCAAGCATTGACCTGGGCACTGAAGTATGGATTCTTGTAATAGGACCGACATTGATTGGCTCTGTGGCAGTAGATAAATTTTTTTTTTACCTCATGATAGCTACTGGTGGTTTATCTCCTTCATTTCCTAATTCAATTTTTTTCTATATCCAGTGTAGATCCCTTGGCCCTCCAATGCAACCGCTTCTTGCAACAAACACTACTCTTAATTCCTGTGACCTAAAAACCTCCACACAAAGACTACAAAGTTCTGAAGCAGGATCTCCCCTCAAATTTCTGTCTTCACAAACCAAAACTTTATCTTAACTTTCACAGACTTTCTTCAGTCATTTTAGTCTTAGAGAATTTGCTCCAAAGTTAATCACTCTCTTTTCAGTAATTCTTACTCTCTCTTCAGAATTGGTGATATATCAATTTTTAATTTTCTTTTTTTATCTTTTTATCAATTAAGAAAGACTGAATTATGATATGGTACCAAACAACCCCAACCTAACATTGGTTCAAAGCATTTTTCTTCACATTTTAGCCTGTTCACATTTTAGACCAGGAGGGGGCGCTGCTCAACTTGCCCTAGTTTTAAGCCTTAGAGTGACCAGGCAGCCTCCCTGTGACACATTGCCAGTCATCAGGGGAGAGGCAAACAGAAGCTGACAAAACCACACTGGTTCTTAAAGCTTAAGCTTGGAGGGAACATACATTACTCCTGTGTACATTCACTAGAACCTAGAGTAAGTCACATACTAAAGCTAGTCAGAGTGGCTTTGTGCCTGGAATGTAGAGAATTGGGATATTTGGGAACAAGCTGATGAAGGACAACCCCTTCCTATGTCCTTCCCTTTCATACACAAATATTTTCAAGTCTCTTGTATATTCAGACAGACACACACACACACAAAACTCTCTTAATGTTCATCTTTGGGGCTCTACTCTTAGTTTCTCACTCTCTCTTTAGTACTCATCATACTGCAAAAATGAGGACCATTACTCTATTTCAAATGCTTTCATTTTTGTATTAGTTTGCTAGGGCTGCCATAACAAAATACCACAGACCAGGTGGCTTAAATAACAGACATCAATTTTCTCACAGTTCTGGAAGCTTGAAGTCCAAGATCAAGATGTTGGCAGGTTTGGTTTCTCGGGAGGTTTCTGTCTTTGGCTTGCAGATGGCTACCTTCCCCCTGTGTCCTCACATGGCCTCTCCTCTGTGTGCATGCACCCCTACCATCTCTTCTTATTATTAGGACACCAGTCTTCTCGAATTAGGCTCTATCCATATGACCTCATTTAAATCTATTTAACTTTTAAAGGCCTTGTCTCAACATATGCATTTTTGAGGGACCACATATAAAGGACATTTTCATTATTTTAAGTAACTTCTCGTAATGGCATTTTACACAGTGGGGAATTTCTCTAGGTTCAAATTCCCTTTTTCTTTAATGTTCACAGCTCTTACCATTGAAGATTCTCTCTCTTTGCTCAATGTACTTCTGAGTTCCTTTGACTTTTTCCTACTACCTGTTATTTGCCTGATAGATTTCATCCACCTTCATGACTTTGGTCACCACCCCCAGAGATAACGACTCTCACATCACACGCCCAGTCCCCTGATTCCAAGGTTACACATCCAACAGCAAATATCCGTGGTATTCATGGTTCTTGTACCAGTAGCTTCAGCCGCATCTGAGTGCTTCATTGAAATGTGGAATCTTGGGCTCCCCCCCAGAACTATTGAATTGAGTCTGCATTTTGGCAAGATCCCCAGATGGTATTGCACATAGTAGGTCTGAAAGTAGCATTGTACTTGATTTCTCTTTCTGTACATTCCAAAGAAATCACAAACTGAACATGTTGAGAGTAGACTTAATTATTAGTGTTGTCATTTATTAATTTAATTACTAATAATCGAGCTTACTGTATGCCTTCACAACTGTTTTAAGATCTCTATAGGTGAGCAAAAAAAAAAAAAAAAAAGTCCCTGTCTGCCTGAATCTTTTATTCTAGAGTAGGAAACAGATAAGAAACAATAAAACATAGTAAGTACATGACATGCTAGAATAGACAGTGATATGCGCCACGGAAAGATGAAAATATTGAGCAGGAGAGGAGCAATCCTAAGCATAGTGTGGGACATTGAAAGAGTTCTATCTTCCTTCCTTTATTTCTTCTCTCAGTGAATAGCACTGGGATAATCATCCCCTCAGTCACCTCAGGGGGGTTGAGAAAGACAATTAGGAGTTATATTAAAACTTTTACTTTTACTGTCAGTTCTAGATTCCTAATGTCTTTCAAATCTAACACTTTTCATGATGCTCACTGACAGGTGTTTTTTTTCTCATCCTCATATTTCTTCCCCCTGAGTCTTGGTTATACCCTGCTAAGTGACCTCACTGACTTTCTACCTAATTCCACAATACTGTCATGAGGCCATCACTTGCTTGCTGAAAAACTTTTAATAGCTCCCACTGCCTTCTGAATAAAACTGGAACAGTTTTTTGATGATCAATAAGGCTGATTACAAACTGGCCTCTTCCTACCTTTTAACTATAATTCCCATAAGTCCACTCCCAACTTGCTAAACTGCACACACAATATTCTCCTTCCTCTTTACGTTTGCTTATTGTTTTTTGTTTGTTGTTGTTTGCTTGTGTTTTTGTTTTTTGTTTTTGCATGAAACAATGAAGTAGTATCTTGTTTGTACACATTTCCTGATTCCGTCTCTGTCCTCAAAGGTGGCACCATTAACACTGTGTTATTATTGTGGATTTTCACTAGAAAGTACTTTCTTAGAAGGTAGGGACTGTCTTGTTTGGCTATAGTGTCAACACAGAGCTTGATACTCAATAGTGTTTAGTAGTTTGGGACAAGTAACTGATAGCTGTTGCTTTATAGAGTGAGTGGAAATCTTCTAGGATATGATGCTTTCAGAGGGAACGCATGCAAAGGCATGAAGATGTGTTTGGGGAACAGCAAGTCTCTCACTTTTGTGGAAGCCTAAAGTATGGCTTGGGTTGCTGAAATGGAGGTGAGACGGTGCCTTATATGCCTTTCTGAGAAATTTGGATTTTATGCTGTAGAGAAGAGAGAGCCATTGATGGCTTTAAGCATGTGAGTGACATAGACTGGGGGATATCAGATTTGAATTTTAGGAGGTGGATTTCTTGGAGGATGAGAGGTGATTGTTAAGGAAGAGATTAGAGGTATGCCACTCTAGTGTAGTCATTCCAGAGAGATGATAAGGGCTTCAGCTAAGGCAATGAGAGTAGCATTGGGAAAGAGGACTAGCCAAGAAAGATGTAAAGCTTTTCCCAGTATGATCTACTGGTTGTGAAGGCACCATTCACCAAGACTGGAGGAGGAGGTTTGGGGTCCATAAGAAATATCGTTTTAGTTTTATCCCATCAGTTTGGAGATCTCAACATTCCAGTCATTTGTGCCATGCCTCTTCATCTGTAGAAGACTCTTTGATTCCAAACAGGTAATCATTTATAGTAAACGGAATTCAGGACAGGAGTCACATATCTTTCCATTTATTAAACCCCATCCCTCTAGGATAAAGAATCAGTTGACTTCATCCATTATGTTTTAGTAGCTGCAACATGAGAATTGATATTTGTTCATGCATTCCAGTTATAGGAATATGGCCCTCATAGGGTGGGAGGGGGGACTTATTTTCTAGTAGAGAAAATCAACTTAAAGTATAAATAGGTATAGGGGCACCTGGGTGCCCCTATTGGTTAAGCATCTGACTCTTGATTTCAGCTCAGGTCATGATCTCAGGGGCTTAAGATTAAGCCCGGCATTGGGCACTGTGCTGGGCGTGGAGCCTGCTTAAGATTCTTTCTCTCCCTCTCCCTCTGCCCCTCCCCTTAAGAAGAAAAGTATAAATAAATATAAATGAGTGGTTACTATGCTTGTGAGAAAATACAACATACTTTTTTGGGGGGATTGAGTATAAGTTAGAAATGAGGTTTGTACTTCCTGCAGTCATGTTGTTATTAAATGTCTGATCAAGCTTTGCTAAAAATTTGGTTAAATATTCACCAAACATTTGCTGTGGGAACTTCTGATCTATCTGATTTCAAATGTTACATATTCGAAAATGACATTTATCCTTCCTATAGATTGGTAGTTACTTAGAGCTCCAGCCATTTCCACAAAGAGTTATTTGAAAACCACTAAGAGAGGGAATTTTAAAAATTATACAGTTGAACCTCGGTGCTGTCAAATTCAGGTTTAATTTTTAAAAATTGCTCTGAGCCACCCCTCCTCTTTGATCTAATTTTTAAAGAAATTATTTTTAAAATATCAGTGGGGGATGCAATTTTACAATTGCTGCATTTTAACTACCCAACCTATGGATTTCTGGTTTGCTTTCCTTCTCCTGTCCCTGTATTCTAGTCCAGAGGACATCTCTTCTGTATTAAGCTAGTGGCTTTTCATTTCATTGTCCAAAACATTGGTTTATGTTAAAGAAGTTCAGAAGTATAGTTTTTAGGACTTGGTTTTTTGAAATGCTAAAATTCAGGTTCTTGGGACCTCAAAGCTTTGAATTTAAAACTTGAAAGTTTTGGCTTTTTAAATTAAAAAGCAAACTACTTTTTTTTGTTGTTGTTGAATTTTCCCTTCCTATAATTAATGGAGGAAAGAGATGTAGTGTGAGAGGAAAAAAAACAGTCAATGTATTAAATAATATTCCTTCCAACAACTTTTATTTTCATGCTTTTGAAACATGTTACATTTTTGGGTTTTTTCATATTTAGTGAATGATGTAGGAAAGACGTTAGGGTTCAAAGCTGGTGACCAAGAAAGAATTCTTGAGACATCTTTGTTGCAAAAGGTGGTTTTATTAAAGCATGGGGACAGGACCCTTGGGCAGAAAGAGCTGCACTGGGGTCATGAGGAGTGGCCCATTATATACTTTCAAGTTGGGAGGGGTTAGGGATAGCGTAAGACTCTAAGGAATTTTGGAAGCAAGGTTTCCAGGAGCTTGAGGGGGCTAGCTGTTGTTGGGAAAAGGTCATTTATTACCGTCTAATAAAATCCGAGTCATGAGACACTGCAGATATATATCATATGCTTGGGGGATGATTGCCAACATGTATCTTAGCGGGGGTAGAGATAAAGGAAGTTTCCAAAGGAATTTTTATATGTTCAAGTAGACTTACAGGATCCTGGGGGTTGGGCTAAGGTTGCCTGTTGCCCTTAGCAAAGTATTAGCATCGAGGCAGTTGAGTCACTAGAGGAATGTTACTCTGCCTGTTTGGAGGACTTGTCAGTGAGCTGCAGGTAGTAAGGACATTTAATAATTTTTCTTCTGCCTCTGTTTCCCACATCAGTGAGGACATATTATTTTATGTTGTCATATACCAAAGAGAAGACCCAAATAGGAAAACCATCCAAGTTTAATAAACTTCTAATCAGTAAGCAATTGATTAGCTTGTTAAAAGCCTCTGACATTTCTGTCCAGAAAAGTAAGTAGTTAGTATTACTGTGATTTAGATGGCACAGCTAGTAAAGGCTTTTAGGGATACTACATTAAGTGGGGTGTGTGTATGTGTGCGTATGTGTGTGTGTGAGTGTGTACTCTTCACAGCTTTTTGGACTTGAGTTATATAAAATTCATACCCTGTGAAAACTCGGATTCAAAAGAGTAAATTTGAATACTAGCATTCTTTTTTTAAAAAAGTATAGTATTTGTCTTGTTAGAAAAGTATTGAGAATATATAAAAAATAAGCAGTGAAAATAAAAAAAATTGCATTCTATATACCATGCATAACAAATTATGCCGTTTATATTGGCATTTATTATGGATTTTTGGTTTTAATTGTTTTCTTTGTTTTCCCATTCAGAGAATTTATCAACAGCCTTCGACTGTACAGGACGTTCTATGGAGGCCTGGCTGATGAGCTTTGCGTTAATGAATTAGCCGCTGCTGATGGGCTGCTGTGCTGGAATGGAGAAGATATAGTAAACAGGTATTTTATGTGTCTGTGAAAATATCATGGCTCCTTTCATCCTTGGTTTCTTTTCCCAGGTCTTGAATGGACCACTTCAGTTTTAACTTTACCCCACGGGTTAGAGTACACATCAATTTCGTCTCTTTAGTTTGTTAGGAATAGATTTGATCCTTTTTGACATTTTAGAAATGTGATAGCATTTCTGTGGTGTTTGAACATTCTCGCTTCCTTTCTACCTATCTCAGACCTACCAACAATCCGCTTTTTCGATAAGTATTATTTACCTTCTGTCCAATTTGTCTTGTTTATCAAGTATCTTATTTTTCTCGTTTAACTTTATGAGTTTTAGAAAGTGAAGAAATTCAGTGAAATGTGAATACCTGTGCAAAGATTCATTGATAGAGAAATACGAGTCTCAGCTGTGTTAATATGTCCATCCTCCAATTGTCTTTTGTGTGTGTGTGTGTGTGTGTGTGTGTGTGTGTGTGTGTGTGTGTATCTGTGGTAGAGTGGGGCTTTGGACACATGTGTCTGTTTGAAGCAATATTTATTTGTCTGTTGTCAATTGTTTTCAAGCTCAGGAGTGAAATTTTTTTACCATTTTTTCCCTCCTTTCCTAGAATTTCTTTGACATTTTCTTTTCCTTCTCTTCCTATAACTGATTGTACGCTGACATAATCTTCTGAGCTTGAGAAAGTCTTAAATTCTCCCTCCATGATATATAACAGTGGTCAATAATAACTGGCTGGGAATTGGTCTTTTGATTTTCCAATGGGGATTGTTATAGAATGTAGGCTTGGGTTGCATTTGAACTTGGATGTTTTAGTGTATTTTATTTTGAACAATCTGCAAAAAGAGAGAGGGTGTTAAGCTTTCTTGATTTACAAACATGCCTACTCCACATGAAGATAGGTGGTTTAGTTACCACAAGAGTGATGAATTCACTTAAAATATCATTAGCAAAAAGAAGAAACCATTAGCAAATTAACTTTATCATAGCAAACATATACTCCCATTAAATAAATGTAAATAATGAAAACTCTTTACATATTTCTGTGTGATCATGTTTATTATAGTTAAAGCTTATTTCCTGATACATTTAAGTGATTATTTTGTAGTTTATATCTGAGTATCTCATAGAGATTCTTAGATTTTACAGAAAAAAAATTATTAAAGACAGGAACGTAATTAAATTTAAATAAAATATTTGGCTGACATGGCTAGTGTCCTTTTTTCATTATGTTCTTTGGATGTTAGACTGTATTTTCTAAATTTATCTTTCTTGCCTTTATTGAGAGCACTCAGTATGCCTAGAACTTTGAGTTCTTATAGTCTCCATGTCAATGAAAGTTCTGCTACTTTAATAATTAAATTATACTTTGACTTCTGCTTTCTGTTTTCACCTTGTTCAAGCTGGAATTGAACTTTTTTGTGTATTAATGATTTTTCTACAAGAGCTAATGAGAATCCCATGGTGACTAATGAAAGATTTAGTATATTATATAAAAATATGTGCTATATTACATTACATTATATCATCTCATTCTAGAGCTACAAGAACCTTAGCGTCAGCTTGTCCCACTCCTCTCAACTGTTTGGTCTGGAGTTTGTATAACAGGAAATGCTGTTGGGGAAATCAATGATTTGGGAAAACTTTTTAGAGGGATAGTGTTTTCAACTCAACGAATATATTTTCTTCTATGTCGTATATTTCTTAAGTCTTCATTCATGGTTTAGGAATAAAAAAAGCTCATCTTTAGCAAGAATTCTCTATACAAAGCATCCACATTTCTGATAAAGAAAATGAGGGATTCTCATTATTCTCATTGGCTTCCGGCTTATTCTCCCCTTTGCCGTACCATCCAGCCTCCTGTCAGCCACTTCCAAGTGTGCTGTTCGACTCTGCTCTGCTGAGAACAGCTTACACTTTGCCTTGTTCTTCTCTCAGACACCCCTTCTGCCTCATCACCTCAAGTGCCATTTTCCTATCCTTGAGAATATTTCTTGAGGTCCATCCCAATCTCATGGGTCCACTACCCACGTCCACCCCCCTTGGCTCTCCTGGGGGCAGACAAGTCTCACATGCTGGCTCTCTAGCGCCATCTCCAGGCAACTTCTAAAATGAACATTTTTTCAGCCCTGATTATTTTCTGGCAGTCAGCCAAGGTTTTGGAAGCATTATCTCATTTAATTCTCCCAAAGCTTGACTCCCTCATGCTCCAAAGCAAGCTGATTGAGTGGTATCTCTTTTCTATTTTATTTGGAGAAAATTCTCATGTGTGCTTGACTTTTAAATATATATATATATATTATTTAAATTGTATTTTTATTTGTGGCTTAGCCAATTCTTGAGATAAATATACAAGAGGATTTTTTTTCTTTCAATGCAAAGTCAGTGCTAAAATCTAAATATCTATCATATCTGGTTAATTATGGTGTCTTCACCATGGAATATTATGTGTTTGTCAAAAATTGTGCACATTTTTATCTGCTAGTGTGGAATAATTTCAGATAATTATTAAATTAAAAATAGTTAAAACTAGGATAGTACATATTTTACCAGCAGATCTGAATAAATAAAAAATAGCAATACTGGCTCTGCATAGAATATTTCTGGACAGTTACATGGAAACTGCTTATATACTTAAGAAGTATTAGGGGCCTTTTTAAATTTGCATTGTATTTATTTATGTTTAAGTAGAACAGATGTTGCAGTGATGTTAGAATTATGGGCTGTTATTGTTTTCTTTTTAAAATGCTTTTTTGAAGTGAAAGTGCTATTTTTACATACAATTTCTAGCTAACTTGGATTTTTGCAGTAATTTTGTGATACAGTTTTGCCAAAGCATTAATGGATATGGTTAAATACTGAACTAGTGAATTTGTCTAAGAAGGCTTCAATATAAAGTCAAGTCCTGATGAATGTTGTAATCTTGAATTATTAGGTACTTTCTCCTAAAGAAAAAAGGAAGCATGGCAGTGATCACTGTGTAAAAGCACTAAGATCCTCAAATAAAACACTCATTTCAGAGATCTGCACCTAGTCGAGATAAATAATGCCGTCAAATTTTGAAGGAGTGAGTATCAAGTGAATGTATATTGCATTTGGGGGTGATAGCAATTTTTCCTTTCTTACCGTGGGTTATAATACTCATTGGATTCATCCTAGAGAAATTATGCCAAACACATCAATAGGATAAATTGGTGGCCAAGACTGAGTCTATCATTCATTATAAGAGCAAAGTGATTATTTTGGCAAGACTTCTCCTGGAGGCATTTTTTAGAAGGTGATTGATAAGATTATTTATGTGCATAGACGTGCTGTCTCAAAGGATAGGAGAGCCATACTGATTGTTGCAATATTATGACAGTCCTATAAAATTGGGTGAAATCACCTTTGTGCTCATCAAAAGAGGTGGAATTCCTTTGTGATTGTAGCTGAAGATATCTCAAGTATCTGTAGTATATAAGGAGTGTTAAATTTGCAAAACAAAAAATATTTTAATTCAAATGATTTTAGAGACTGCATGCATGCCATTGACTCTGCTGCCACATTGGGATCAACAGCTCAAAGAGTTTCTGATTTAAGATGAATTCCATAAAAAAAAATAAAATAAAATAAAAATAAAATGAATTCCATGCGGTCTCTGTCCCTCTCGAAGTCCCTCTTATCTGCCCCTCCCGTCGCTCCATCATAAAACAAAATTGTTCTCCGAAAGGCGTGTTGTGTCAGTCTTTCCGTTGTCAGAGCTCTGTTCTCAGTTTTCTGTGATTACAAATTGATTGTTTGATGGTTTGCACTTGGGCTTTCCAAGTATTGATGTGCAGGTGACAGCTACTTAATTACCAGGGCTTCCTCTTCCTTTCTGATTAATAGATGGTTAATTCAGTTACTCTCCCTCAGTCTCCGGGAATTTATGACCTGCACAACAGCTCTCAGACTGGCCAGTAGCTGTGCGGTGTCCTAGTACAATTAATAATCCGCATGATTTCTACTTCGTCTTGAGTTATTGTTCCTTAATGCTTCTTTCATAAGTCAGTGTTTTCCTTTCAAACTCTTATGATAAGGGGCCCCTTCCAACAAAAAATAATTGAATTTTTAAAAATCAGATAAAAATATAAAACCCGAGAAGTCTCTGAGACTTTATACTTATCTATTATCAGATTTCCAGACAATGATATTTTTCCTGGAGATATATATATATATATATATATATATAGAGAGAGAGAGAGAGAGAGAGAGAGAGAGAGAGAGAGAGATCCCAATGTATCTGTGTATTTATTTTGTGATATAAAGCCACTAGCGGATCCTTGTACGTGCCTCCTTAGTTCATACGTTTCTTTAAAAACTTTAAAATTTTTTTATTTTTAATTGAAGTGTACATATAATATCTTGTAACCTCATTTTCCCCCCTTACATTATCTATCTGAAAAGCTACTCATCTTCAGTCTTTCTTCTTCTTCCTGACCTTGCTGCATTCAACTGTATTTTATTTATCTTTTTTTGTTTTAAACACCTGGCGTAGTTTCCAAATGTTGGGGACTACAAAGCAGTCAGGTCTCAGGATTGTTCTGATTTTCATTAATGTAGCAATTAGTTGCTCTTCCTACGTTGCTTGTGCAAAGCCAGTATGTTCTTCGTGACTTAAACAACAGTCTGTTTTGTATTTCTTTCCCCCCCCTTGAAATTTCGATGTATTCAGTCAGGTTTCTAATCTTGTTGAAGTACGCCTTCATAATCATCATCATCATCATCATATCTCTGGCCCATCTGATGTGGTTCAGAATTCAGAGGCTTAAGTGATGTGGTTAGGAGACATCCCCACCCTGACCCCATTGCCGCAGTCTACTGTGGGCTCTGAGTTTCCCACTACTACTGGAATGGCTTTCAGCTACCTCATTTTCTCCATGCAATTGTACACACAGCTTTGCCAAACTCCCACTTCAATCTTGAGTCCTCACGGAACAAGTCCCCTCATTTGTGTTCTTTCGTAACCTCTAACTCCACTGTGACACCTCTAATACTTCTTGCGTTTATGTGTCATATATCTTCTCTCTTCTTATCTACTGCAATTTCTTTCATAACAGAACTCCTGTATTACCTGACAGGTTAAGAATGATTAGTATCATTGAACGCCTATCAGTATTTTTTTAAAGATGAGAGGCTCTGAGGAACAGGAATTTTTATCATTGTTATTGAGAACTGAGAGATTTGGGGATTGGGGAGGTGGCTTGGTGATAACGCTTTGGTGGGTAATGTGTGGGTTCAAAACTGAGCGCGGAAAGATGAGAAGGGAGAAGATGAGTCGTAAGAGTTTCTGCCTATCGCTGACTCTGGATGTTGGTCTGTTTGTTTTCTGACTTAATCTTAAAATCATGCATGTCTCATTGTGTGCATTTCCATAGATATTTTTGGGAAACCAGAGTCTAAAGAACTCTAAGAAGCTTGTGTGTTCTGGGCTGGAGACATATGAGGTGTGATTGTCTTTATCACAGATGAGGCATCTGAGTTGGGGGTGGATAAAAGTGCCAAGACCTGCCCAAGGTCAAAAGCCTGAGTTAATAATCCTCAGAACAGGATGAACTGAAATATTGCTGCTCTTTTGTGAGAGAAATAAAAAAGTATGGTTTTAGGTATATTATAAGGGACTGTCCAATTCATCCCATTGTAGAATACACATTTTAGTCCAACAGGACAAAAGCAGGTATAGCTGATGTGTCGGCTTGTACAATCTCTCTCTGCCTTACACTCTCTTACACTCTCTTGGCAAACAATTTTACTTTAAATGGTGCCTGGTATAGTTTGGTTCTATAGAAAATGACATAGATGGTAGCAAAGGGGATGGACTTTTTATCAACTTTGCTCCAAGTCCTGACATTCCTAATTAGTGTTAAAACCTAGGAGAATATCCATTTTTCACAGGTCAGTATACACATTTTGTTCTTTTCTAAAAATGCTCCATTAATTTGGTAATAATTGCATGTCATCCTATCTTCTGAACTGAGATGTTTCTCCTGAATCTCTCTTCACTGGCTTACTTGGCTTAGTAGCCTCTTGTCTCCTGTTTAAGCATGTAATCACTATATTCAGAGAGTTGGACTTTGGTGAGTGTGGGAACTGCTTCATGAAATCCACTCAGAAGGCTCCTTTCTACCTTGTCACTTGAATGAAATCATGGCCAATTCTCAAAAGCCTTTGGACACTGTGGTGTCTAAAGGACTTTTTATTGTTATTAGTCCCATAACAAGGATAAATTTAGTAATTAAATTCAGTCCCATAAAAAGTCTAAATTCTGTAACAAAAAGGTCTAGACCAACTTAGTAATCAAAACTCAAAGTGGTCACTTCTCCCCATTCCCCAGTTGGGTACTGAGTCAGAGGTGCTTGTGGCAGGGAGTGGACAACCTCGTGTTCTCCTTGACCTTCAAGCATTGTTTCCAACTTCCCCGTGTTTGGAGCTTAAGGGCTGATGGGACAGAAGTGAGAGAGAAGGGATAAGAGAAGGGAATGCTCTTTTTGACTGATAATTTTGTATTTCTCATTAGTGAGTCCTAGGTTGGCAGGTGTGAAGAGCTGATATTCTAAGGCTTTATGGGCTCAAGACAATGCCTTGTCCCTATTTTTCTTCCTCTGGTGGTAAACCTCTGATGTTTCTCTGCCGAGATCATTGGATGGGGTCTTTTTCTCCAACATGGTCTTCTTTAGACCATAGAAACTTTGCTTCTGTCTCTAGCTTTTGGTGGGAGTACAGCCTATCCCCAGTGTAGCTTCCTCTCGTTACCCTGCTGCTAGGTGGGGAACTTCCTCGGAAGCCCGGGCTGCCGTTCATAGGCATAGATCTACTTACCAGTCTTTTTAATCTTTCAGAGTCCCAATGATCTCTAAAGCCTCTCTCACTTAAGGTGAATGAATGGGAAAATGCCACAACTGTCCAACAAGTTTCTTGAAAGAAATTCTCTCCTTTGGCCGGTTCAACCTCAATCCTTTTATACAATTAAGGTAGAAATGAAGATGAGGAGCTGAAAACAGTTTTTAGTCATCTGCTTTTTGTATCTAGCACCTGAGTTTGGAATCCCATCGATTGTCTTGCTGTTGGCTGAAATGGAAACAGAAAGAGGGCTATTTTAGCATCCTTTTGCGTGCATTTGTAACTAATGTGTAGGAGACAGAAAACTAGATTCTATGTTCAAAACACTGCAATAGACTTTGAATGATATGCAAAAGTAAGACATTGTCCCCATGTCTGAGGGGCTCAGAATCTAAAAACAAGTAAAGACCATGTTCACAATATGTACACAGCAGAACAGATGCTGTGAAGTAAGGGCGACCAAAATCCCACAGGCTTTCAAATAAGGGGTGGAAATCTCATTTGATCGAGGGGATTCAAAAAGTATTTAATAAAAGAGGTAGTATGTGATATGGGTCTCCATTTTTTCATTCATTTAAAATAACTCCTTTAAAATATTTATGGATGAGATTAGACTATGTCTAGGATTTGCTTTTAAAATAATTCAGTGAATAGAGAGAAGAGGGTCATGCAATATATAAAACAAGGTTTTCTGTGTGTGGATAATCGTGGGAGCTGTATTATGGGTACAGGGCTGCTTATTCTCTGTATTTTTATATGTTTGAAAATCTATAATAAAACATAGAGATACAGGGGCGCCTGGGTGGCGCAGTCATTAAGCATCTGCCTTCGGCTCAGGGCGTGATCCCGATGTTCTGGGATCGAGCCCCACATCAGCCTTCTCTGCTGGGAGCCTGCTTCTTCCTCTCCCACTCCCCCTGCTTGTGTTCCCTCTCTCACTGGCTGTCAAATAAATAAATAAATAAATAAATAAATAAATAAATAAATAAATAAATCTTTAAAACAAAACAAAACAAACAAAAACAGATACAAAAATGAGAAGACATAAAAAATTACATTGTCAAGTAGCTACTCTGTCACAGTGTTGTAGACACGGGGGACACAGTAATGGGCAAGACAGACATGAACTATCTCTCATTAGATTAGGATATAGAGAATATGAACATGGAACAAACAATTACAAGTGTGAATAGTTTGCATAATCTTCAAGGTTGGATGGAATTTTAATCAGCAGACTTGGAAGCAGGAAAGAATGGGAGCAAATACAGTCTCTAAAGAAATGCCTCAAGTTTGGTGGCCTGTTAATTGCATTATTTCCATTTGTGGGTAACCTTTCAGATTATCTCTTTCCTTCTCAACACTCTTTCATTTGAGCTTCATGGGCGTGTCCTTCCCATTTAGTATTAAACCCTCCTTTGTTCATTATACCAGCCATTCATTCCGAAAGCCCTTGAAGCACAGAGGTTACAAATGTTAGGCTCAGGAGCCAGGCTACCAAGGTTCTCAGTAAAGATTAGCCACTTACTGGTAAAGTGAATCCAGGCACATCCATTAACCACTAATTGTATCAGTTATGCTATTTTCAAAATGCGGCTGACAATTTTGGTTTGAGAATTAAATGTTAATTCACATTAACAATTTAGAGTCCTAGCTCTCACATAGTAAGCATTCAACAACTAATAAATCTTATTAAACACTGTATACTCATTTACTTCAGTAGAAATGAAACCCTATTGGATTGAACTTCTCTCTTCATTAAATGAGTTCTCCTATGGATCAGAAGACTTTCATCTAGAAAACAATGTATGGGGTTTAGTTTATGAGTCAGTAAAAATTAATATTAGGGATCTTAGTTTGGGAATATGAGATAGTCCCTTATTAATATTTTAATGATATTATTTAATATTTTATATGATAATTTCATCGAGGTTGTAAGTAAAGAATATATGTCTTAATAGGAAGTTAATCAAATACTCTAACTGTGGAGAATTATTGTCTGACTTGTACCCACACAACATATCAGTTTTTTAAGGGATCACTAAAAGTTAAGGTACAAAGAAAAAGCACAGTAAAGAAAAAATACAAGTATTTTGCTCCTAAGCGGTAGTTTGGGAATATTCAGTCACTGGCTGTAGCATCTTACGGTTGATCATTAATGAACTATCAGGTGACTGGAAATCAACCTTCGGAGACATACTAAACTTCAGTATGTCACACACCAGACCCTTTGGGTGACATGACAGTTTTAAGGCTGTTCCACTTCTGGCCATTTCTTTCCAACCATTGGAATTCCCAAAGGAAATACATATAGTGAAGAATCCCTCGAGCAAAATGAGATTGAACGTCAGCCATCACCAGGTCTCTACCCGGCTTCTTGCCAGACCTCCACAGTACACAGGAACTATTTTTAACTCGTTAACGAGTTTCCATCAGGGATTGTGTGTAGAGGAAGATTTAAAAAAAAAAAAAAAAGAAAGAAAAAAGATAGCAAGGTAAAAGTTTACTGAAGTGGAAACCTAAAGGACCTTTTCCCATCTGTTTGGCACAGAAGTTGTTATCTCTTTGGGGTTATGGATTTCATCGCAGTTCCGTAGACGTGTGACTTCCAGATTGTGTTATTGCAAAACAGCAGCCGTCTAAAAGGCCTCCAGGATGCCTATACCTATTTTCGCCAGAGCAGTTCTTTATTTACCCTTCATTTTCATATTGAGCTTACATGCGAGAAACTCTTCCCTCTTCCGTCAAATAGGTGTAAGTTTGCTAAACTATAAAGAGGATACATAGTTTTTCTTAGTCTAGTCCTATATTTCCACAACAGAGCATATAAATTCATCAGCGAGTGATTTATTATATTTTAAAATAAAATGCCAGAAGAGAGATGAAAGAGAACAGCCACTTATTCATAATACTTTCCTCTTAAATAGACTCCAGTATAGTCTCATAAATTTTATTAGAACATCTCATCAGTTATCGGCACATTTTATTGCCCAACCAACAAAATTCTTATTTTCTGATGTATTATTCCTCAAGGCAAATATGTAAGCTTTGTTAGATGTTGTTGAAATGGGTTTCCAAAATCTGATTTGAACCTACTTGCATGTTAATGAATGTAACATTTGAAGAATATTGACCTTTATGTTGTGATGTGCCTGATTAATATAATTATTTATTTCGTTGTTCTGAAGATTTCATTTTCTCCTAACTAGACTGAAATGAGGAAATGTTTTAAGATTTTTTGTTGTTGTTTTGTTTTCCTGGGGAAATAGACGAATGCAAAATTTTTTGAGTATTTGTTTGTATGACCTGCCTACAAGGTTCTGTCTCTTATCAGTTTTATCTGTAATGACAGCCACAGTGAGTTCAAGATATAAATCTTTTCGATATTGGATAAGTAATCCAAGAGTCTTACAATCATGAAGGAAATGAATCTCAAGTTTGGTTGCCTAAATGTCAGTCCAACCTATACAGTACAGAACTCTAAAGAATGGCTGGGAGAAGGGGAAATGCAGTAAGAAAATTTTGTACTTACATACTTCAAGGTGGTGCTTACAATTTTTTTTATGACATCCCATGTTATTATAATGAGAAAAATGGTATTCCATTTTTCCACCTTAAGAAATACAATATAATTTTTGAATTTCCTCTATCAGTGTCAGCCAATCTTTAACCTGAACTAGTAAATTGTTACACATTTCTTTCCCCCATTCTATACAGTTCTGACAGCAAGACAGCCTTCCTTTCATGTAAATGGAAGACTCTGCTGTTAGTAGGGTAATATATGTCGGTAATACATGATGTGATGATGTAAACATATTCATATAAATTTTATATGAATTAAATATGAAATAACAGTTATGTATTGGATGAAATATTGGTCCCTTTTTGGATTATTAGACAAAATCTAGGCACTTTTAGGTATATTGGATCATTAAATCAATAGCATTTTGGATGATACATTTAAATTGTTTTGTATCAAGCAAAATGAATATCTTCTTTTAGTTAGCATGGAATATTTAAATATAAGGAGTAATGCAAAGCAGTAAAAAATGTTTGATACTGTTGGTTTGGAATGAGTCATTGGCATCTAATTTAAAGTCACACATCTCAGTTGGGATACATGGTTCTTCAGAGGTAAGAAGTGATGCTCTGCTGGGCAGGAGCCACGGTGTCAATGAAATCTGCAGTGGGTGGGATTTTTATGTGATGGCATAGAGTAACGTATTAGTTGTATTAATTTGGATTCTCCAGAGAGATAGAACGAATGGTATCAATAGTATCTATCTACGTATCTATCCGTCTATCTTCTATCATCTGTACAGAAAAACAAATTTTAAGGAATTGGCTTGTGTAGTGGTGGAGGCTGGCAAGTCTTAGATCTGTAGGGCAGGCCAACTGGCTGGAGATTCCGAAGAAGCTGGTATCTTAGCCTTGAGTCCAAAAGCCATTGGGAACTAGAATTCCTTCCTCTTCTGGAGACCTCAGTTTTTCTCTTAAGGTCTTTAACTGATTGGACAGGGCCCACCCACACCATGGAGGTAATCTGCTCTAGTTGAAGTCTGTTTTAAATGTTAATCACACCTGGGGGAATCTCTGTGGCTCAGTTGGTTAAGCATCCGACTCTGGATTTCAGTACAAGTCATGATCTCTGTGTCATGAGATTGAGCCCGGCATCTGGCTCTGCGCTGGGCATGGAGCCTTCTTGGGATTCTCTGTCTCCTTCTGCCCCTTCCCCCCTGCTCACTCACTCTCTCTCTCTCTCTTAAAACAAATAGGCTAATTAATTAAATAAATGTTAATCACATCTAAAAAATACTTTCGCAGCAACATCTAAACTAGTGTTTGATGAAACTATTGGGTACCATAATCTAGCCAAGTTGACATGAAATTAACCATCGCACGTAATATTCTAGGTGATGAAGGAGAGGGCAAGTCAGTGCTGTTTTGGAGCTGATGTTCTAGAGATGGTTGTGGAGGAGGCTGTGTTCCATTAAGTCTCCAGAGAAAACTCTGGAGGAATCATATTTAAGCTGAAAATGTGGGAAGATGTTGTTTTTCCAAGTAGAGAGAATATCGTGTCTCATGTGTCTGAGGAACAGAAGGAAAACCAGCATGCTTGGAAGAGAGAGATATGAAGGATGTGGAGGGATTGTCTATCATGAGACTGTAGATGGGGCAAGTGTCTGATCACAGAGGCCAGGGGAGAAGTTTGGATCTCATTCTAGGTGCTTTGAGAAGTCATTGCAGGTATCAAGCCAAGACTGATATAATCTGAATGCTTCATGGGGAGTAATTTTGAATATAAAGTTGAGAGAAAACCGATACAATCATACTGGTTCGTATTGGCCAATTTGTGTGTGGTATGTGTGACAGAGGAAAAATGAAAAAGAGAAAGAAATAGCCCGTGCACCTCTAAAGAATAAAAAGTTATCCATAGTGAATGAAAATCTTTCATATTTGTGTTATCTGGGAAACCTAAGTCTTGTTTGCAAAGCAATACCTGCCACAAGGAAACTACGAGAATATAACCACACCGAAGATAATACATGCACAACATACACCACAGAGGATCCCTCTACCCCCCCAATGAAGTCTTCCTCAAATGAATGAGAAAAACACTAAAAATCTAATAGAAGAGTGGACAAAGTACATGGGTACATAGATCATAGAAACTTACCAGGGACTCTTAAACATATGAAAAATCAGTCATACAAATTAAATTAAAGAATTTCCAACACAAATTAAATAAAAGCAAATTAAATTTAAATTTTTTCACTTATGCTAATAAAGATAATTAAATTTGTTAATTCACTGCAATGACCAAGGTGTGGAGAAAAAGGTATTTCAATCCCCCAATAGGAAGGGCAATGATTTCTACATCTTTGAAGGGCAATTGGACAACATCTGTCAATATTTCAAATGCACATGACCTTTGAATCAGCTGTTTAACATTTAGGAATTTATCCTCAGATTTACTAATATATGTAAACAAAAGAGCATGCATTGCACATAGTTTATGGTAGCATAAGGTATGGATGACCAAAATGCCTGTTAATAGGGAAATAATTAATGGGTATGATATATTCAAAAACAGAATATAAGGTAGATTTTGAAAAAGAAAGAGGTAACCATACATGTAGTGATATGGAAATAGATAGAAAAGAAGAGGACTGGAGGATATGTATAGGAAGAAAAAAATGATTGCTTGTATTTCCGTGTGCTTTTATAATTTACTTTCCATGTGCCTTCAGTCCTGTTCCCAAGAAGCCAATTAAAAATAAAATTATCCATGTAAGTGTTAAAGGAAAATTATCTGTCTTTCTGAAATAGAAAGGTGTCTTGCTTAATAAGCACAATATCTTTTTTTTTTTTAATTTTTTTTTTTAAAGATTTTATTTATTTATTCGACAGAGATAGAGACAGCCAGCGAGAGAGGGAACACAAGCAGGGGGAGTGGGAGAGGAAGAAGCAGGCTCATAGCGGAGGAGCCTGATGTGGGGCTCGATCCCATAACGCCAGGATCACGCCCTGAGCCGAAGGCAGACGCTTAACCGCTGTACCACCCAGGCGCCCCTAAGCACAATATCTTGAAAAGCTCATGGATCAAATAAAATAAAAGTAATTTGGCAAATAAAATAAAAGCAAACAAAAGTCCTAAATATTGTTTCAATGTAAGGTTTAAAATTATTTGAGAAACAAATTGCATGAAACCGGAGGAAAGTGGTAACTTTTGCACTGAAGGTCAAACCAGTGGTTTGGACATTAAAAAGTGCTGGGGGCAGACTAGGACTGCCCGAACACTGCTGTCCTGACGAACTGAATAGACCCCAAACCCAACCTGGTTCTCACATCTCATGCCCCAGAGAAGGAGGTGTCCTATGGACTGAATATGTCCCCTCCCAATTCAGATGTTGAAACCTAACGTCCAGTGCGATGGTACTAGGAGCAGGGCTTTTGGGAGGTGCTGTGGCTCTGCCCTCAAGAATGGGATTAGTGCTTGATAAAAGAGACCCCAGAGAGATCCCTCACCCCTTCCCCCACGTGAGGACACAGATAAAAGACCATCTATGAAACAGGACTTGACCTCTCAGCAGATACTGCATTTGCTAGCACCTTGATCTTGGACTTCCCAGCCAACAGAGCTGTGAGAAATAAATGTGTGTTATTTATAAGCCCCCCAGTCAATACTATTTCTGTTAAGCAGCCCTATTGGAGTAAGATAGGTTGCATAGAGATAAGGAGAGAACTTGGTGATTGGAAATGAGGGCTTTTCTTGCCTCTTTGGTGATTTTATTACAGTCCCTGCAGTATCATACCAGAGCAAATCAATTTATCAAGTGGATGGTTTATTATATTTTAAAGTAAAATGGAAGAGAGATTTGGCATAATATTCACACTGGAAGTTCATGTAGAAGGAGCATGTGAGTGGTAGGATAAAAAATTAAGTTAATCCCAGATATGGAAAAGGCATGGAATGACATTTGGCAATTGGATAGAATTATAAATTTTTATCTAAGTTTCTTTATACAAAACCATATATTCAGGAATGCTATTTTCCAAAACATCATTGACTATACATTTGCTTTATTTTCTGAAATTTATATATTGGTTTGCCTTATTATTTTATCCAAGCACTTTGCTTTCCCCTAAAAAAGTGTTTTTTTAAAAAAATTTCATCTAATTAATTACTCCAGAAAAAAGTTGTTTTATTTTTTTTCATGTCAGCTAACTCATTAGTAAGGAAGAAAGATGTTTATTTGAGAGACATACTAATTATATTACATGAAGACTTCACCTTGAAGAAGATATGGGAAAATAGAGTTAAAAAGTTATGCAATGTTACAAAGAAATGCAATGTGACATTCCCTGAAGGAAACAATGGACAAACTTATGTTGTTTAGATATATATTTTTGTATGTTCCGAATACGTGAATTTAGTTCCCCAGTTTTTAGACCCCCACCCCAGACCTTCATTGAATCAGTAACCCTGGGGTGGGGCCAGGGACCTGAGCTCTCCTGATGATTCTGATGACCGGTCAAGTGTGAGAACTGTTGCCTTAGGGCATCAAAATATTTTTTTAATAATTGTCATTTTTTCTATGATTTTAGACTTTTAAAATAGGGAAGAACCCATTTCCCTCCTAAGGAAGTTTAGATTTCATGATGTGATAAATCTTAGTGTAGAAATGCTGTGATCCTTGTTTGGATAAAGATTTGAGAGCAGACTTGATATCTGATAGAATTCCATTTTGATATACAGAGCACCTTCTACATAATGAATTTTGCATATCAGATGGCTGAAGCCTTTACACAGCCAGAATTTTAAGTATTGCATTCTGGCAGAAAAGCATTGATCGAATCCTTCTTAGATATTTAGTATCACTGATGGAAATTAATTATTTAAGCCACATTTGGATCTGTAGCAGTGCTCAGGAGGTAAGGTGTTTGAAAATCACTGCTCTTTCATGCAAATATACAAAATACAATATATAGAGTTTTGCATAATAATGGATATTTTGGGATTTCTAAATACTGACCATAATAGACTGCTGAGTGACTGCAAATAAATATAAGGTTGATATCAATCATACTTGTTCTTAGTATAATATCTCCAGGAAAAAAAAATCTGGAAGGGAAACTCATGAGTTATTAATAATAGTATAATTTAATTTAAAAGAAATGTTAGAAATAAAACTGATCATCTCCACACAAGGTTGAATATTTATATACAATTTTTAATGTATGTATTCTGGATGAAGATTTCTGTTTGGAACATGATGTTTTCAATATCATCTGGTTCTACAGTTCTTAAATATTCCCTGGCCAGAAGTTCCATGCCTGACCCAGACCTTCAGATTAAACTGTCTCTAGGTTGTAAAAGCTTCAGGACTGGGCAGCTAATTAGGAATTTATTCATGCAAGATGCAAGTCAGCTTCTCTTTGGGACTCTATCCAAACCAACATCGCAAGCCTCAAGAGGCATACACAAACCTGATCCATTAGTGCGTGTATCGACATAATTTATCGTGCTTTTTAATGTGTGTCTTTTGGGAACTATTCACCAACAAACTATTATTATTTTTATTATTTACTTATCTTTAAAAAAAATCTTAATGCTGTTCCTGGGAAAACACATGGTTGTTTTGGGATGCCTAATTAGCAGCTTCCTGTTCATTTTACTTGCAAATGTATTGCTTTCTTCTCTAGAAGTTTTGTAACAGCCCAGATGACAAATTGTTTCAGCTTCATAAAGATTTCACCAACTAAACAAACTGTTTAGCTTTAATTCGAAAGAAACTCAACAGCAGCTTATGGGTGGTATGGTATGGAGAGAAGTCCCACCTGTCCAGAGGGTTCTCAAAGGATGTAGAAGTCAAGCATCTTTCTGTCTCTTGTCTATCTTGATGAGGCAGATGATTTCTAACTGCATACAAATGAGGATAAGTAACTTGACATCTTGAACAGTGTAAGCTGCTTCAAAAGAAATTGCCTATTTAAAAATTTCTCTTATGGGATTTTGGTTTTCTCTCTGCTGAATTCTGTTTGACAAATATTTATGTGGTGCCTACTATGTGGGAGGCTCTGTTGAAAGATGTTTAACAAATATTTATGTGGTGTCTACCGTGTGCCCATTAAAAATGCATAGCAGCGATCCTTGCCTTCTCGGGAATGACAGCCCTTGGGGTAGCCTTGGTGAGTGCTGGGAGAGTGAGGCGCAGGGTATTTGGGGAGTATACTGACCAAGCACCCGGAAGTCAGGCAGTCAGGGACCTGGAGGATTCTGCTGCTTCCTTCATACCCCACCCTCTCCTTGACCTGCAGCACACCACCCATTCCTCTACTCCTGGAAGTGTTGGTCAACAACAACTCACAGCTGGCACCTTCTCCACAGAATTGCCACCTGGCTCAGGCTGCTCCTCAAACCCCCTCGCCAGGCCCCAGTCTTGAGGTAATGCCTGAAGTCCACAGAGCAGCATCATTGCCTCAAGGTGGAATCAACTTCCTGTCCCCGTTTGCGCTGGAGTTCTAGCTAAAGAGCAGAGTGATGAGTATGAGACAAGCATTCAAGTGTGGGAAGGAGATGGGAGAGAGGGGTTGGTAGTGAGAGATGAAGCTGAAGAGTTAAACATCTTTGTAAGCCAAATTACATCAATACCTAATTAATGCCAAAGACTGTGAAAAATCCAGACTCTCACCTCTATTTCAGTCTACGTAAAACATGTGATATTTGAAATAATTTATCGGAGATATTTTAGAATAGTATTGTAAGATTAATTCCTTTAACTACACTGCAGGAAAAAAGGGCTGCTATCATGGACTACTCCTAAACTCCGTGTTCAAACCCCATCCCAGCCCACAATTATAGGGATGTAGCAAGCAGACATTTGGGGTTTTGTCAGTGTTGCCAACCTGCTGAAATTCTCACTCATTCTCCTTTCCAAAGAGGTTCTTTAAAATGCAGTACAAACAAACTGAGGGTTCCTGAGGGGTGGGTGGGGGAATGAAGTGACCGGGTGATGGGTATTAAGGAGGGCACGTGTTGGGGTAAGCACTGGGTCTTATATGCAACTAATGAATCATTGAACACTACAACAAAAACTTACAATGTACTGTATGTTGGCTAACTGAACATAATGAAAAATTAAAAAAAAAAGTTCTAGAAATGGGGTGAGAGCTGGAGGAAGATGATTTTTAAAATGGGATTAAACATAAATTCCATGAAAAAAGTAACATTCACAGTTTCCAAGGATCAGGATGTGGATGTTTTACAGAGTGTCATTATTCGGCCTACTACAGGTATCTCATACAATCCAATGTATTACAACGTAGTTTATAAAACATGGCAATTTACTTCTCTAGGACTCTCAGAAAACAAAATAAGAGCAAAACAAAGTATGTGAAGATTATAAGTAAAGCATCATATGTTCCATAATTTCTTCGTGCCAGAGGATAAAATAAAATGTCAGAAAAAAGTCCAGATAATAATGATATGATGATGATATCCAATAAATTAATTATTTAATATTGAAAAAATAAAATGCAGTATGAAAAACATGCTATAAATCTATAAAGCATAATTTTCTTAATTGCCCATTCTTTTTGTTTAATTTGAGTATAGTTAACACACAGTGTTACAGTAGTTTCAGGTGTGCAACTTAGTGATTTGACAAGTTTATACACTGTGCTGTGTTCACCGCAAATGTACCTACCATGTGTCCCATTACATGGCTATCACAATATCATTGACTGTATTCCTTAGGCTCTGCTTTTTATTCCCATGACTTACTCATTCCACAACTGGAGAACTCTCCCCTTCACCCATATAGCCCAACCCTCCACACCTCTCCCCTCTGGCAACCATAAATGTGTTCTTTGTATTGATATTCTGATTCTGCTTTTTGTTTATTTATTCATTTTTTTTTAGATTCCGTTTATGAGTGGAATCATATGGTATTTGTCTTTCTCAGTCTGATTTACTTCACTTAGCATAATACTCCGGGTCCATCCATGTTGTTTCAAATGGCTTGATCACATCTTTTTTATGGCTGTGTAATATTCCATTGCATATACATCTCACATTTTCCTTATCCATTCATCTATTGATGGACACTTTACAGCTGCTACCATGTCTTGGCTATTATGCACAATGTGCAATAAATACAGAGGTGCATGTATCTTTTTGAGTTAGTGTTTTTGTTTTCCCTAGGTAAATACCCAGTAGTGGAATTATTGGATCATATAGTATTTCTATTTTTTAATTTATCAAGGACCTCTATACAGTTTTCCATAGTGCCTGTACCAATTTACATTCCCACCAACAGTGCACGAGGGTTCCTTTCTCTCTACATCCTCACCAACACTTGTTTCTTGTCTTCTTCATTTTAGCCATTCTGGCAGGTGTAAGGTGATATCTCATTGTGGTTTTAATTTGCATTTCCTTGATGATTAATGATGTTGAGCATCTTTTTGTGTGTCTGTTGGCCATCTGTATGTCTTCTTTAGAAAAACGTCTATTAGGTCCTCTGCCCATTTTAATATCAGATTGCTTGTGTTTTTGGTGTTGAGTTGTAGGAGTTCTTTATACATTTTGTATAATAACCTCTTATTGGCTATATCATTTGCAAATATCTTCTCCCATTCAGTAGGTTGTCTTTTTGTTTCATTGACGGTTTCCCTTGCTGCGCAAAAGCTTTTTATGTTGATGTAGTCCCAATAGTTTATCCGATGGAAAACATGTATTTAGTGTAACATTTTCCATAATAGATCTTATTGTAACCTAGTTTTAAACATATTTATTTTGATACATTCTGTAACCTGGCAGTAACCTCTGAAGGTGATTCTTCAAAAGCTTTGGGCTTCATTACTGTGTATGTAACCTGGTATAGGTGTATATTACAGTTCTAATGAAACAAATTTTAAAAATCTCTATAAAATATGAAAAAATTACTTTTATATTACCTCTTACTGCCAGACATAGGACTAAATTAAGGGTTATTTTCTTAAACTGAACACTTCTCTAGCATTTAAGTTGTAAGTAATGTTACATTTCTCTTTGTTTGGACTATAAATTGTCATAACTTGTAACTTTCCACAGATACACTGATCTGAAAATATATACAGAGGTATAGTACTGGGAGTTTTTTTTTTTTTTAAGATTTTATTTATTTATTTATTTATTTGACAGAGAGACAGCCAGCGAGAGAGGGAACACAAGCAGGGGGAGTGGGAGAGAGAGAAGCAGGCTCCCAGTGGAGCAGGGAGCCCAATGAGGGTCTCGATCCCAGGACTCTGGGATCACGCCCTGAGCCGAAGGCAGACGTTTAACGACTGAGCCACCCAGGCACCCCTACTGAGTGAGAGTTTAACTTGCACTTGTGTTCCTCCTATAATTCTTGGATTGGTGTCTCCATTCTACCAGCATTCCTTGGACCCCCATCCCCTGCCAGAATTGTGTAAGAGACTCCCAATCCATCCACCTGACACCTTCCTTATGGATTCATAAATCAGCAATGCAATTCCTTGCCTATAACCCCCTTCACGGTGTGAATTTTCTCTGTGCCTCTAGACTCATCTCTTTTTACTCTCTCCACCACATCTCCAATCCAGGCATATCAAATACTCTTTCACATCAGTGTGGTTTGGGGCAAGTCTTTCATTCTTCCTGGAGATTTCCCAACCCTTCATAATAAAGAGGCAATGCTATGTTTTTAAAAAGTTTGATCAACTGACCATTTTCTTCTCTGGGGTTCCTTTACACATCAATATTAGAATTACGTTCAGTTAATTAGAATAGAGAACATTACTATGTACTCGAAGCCAGGCTACAACTAAGCACTTTGTATTATCTCCTGTTAATACCTATTGAGGGGATATCTCTATTTGCAGTAGGACAAGTGAGGATTGGAGACACTGAGTCACAGACCCAAGATCCTATCAGCAGTAAGCAGCAGAGCTAAAGCTGGAAGTGATGTCAGATCTCTTCATAAGTTGCATGTGTCCGTGATGAGCAACTGAATGAATAGATGCAAGAATACCTAATGTATTTTCTCATTCAAAGAACAGCACAGTAGTTGTCTACACTGCAAGTCTGAGTATTTTTCAAGTGCTTGTGAGTAATAAGACAATGAATAATAAGGCAGTGTGGAAGTCTAGTTTACCGGTCAAATCTCAGTGCAGTGTCAAAAAAAAAAAAATACCACTCATGCAACCATCAGAAAATAATTAAATCTCTCTCAATAATCCTTCAAAGCTCTCTTTAGTTCCTGCCAACACACACCTACTTTAACATTATAACGTGCAACTGCCCAATAAAATCGCTTTTAAAGACCTTCCTGCTAACCTTTAACCCTGAGGACTGTGCATAATTTATTATCCTATAAACAATCAGATCTTTTCCTTTCTCATTTTTGGGGGATTTCCTTTCTTCCTCCACCACCAGCATTGTGTCTTTACTGGATAATATTGAACCAAGACGTTTTTATTATTTGTCATTTTCATTTAAGAGGTATGCTCCCTGTTCTTAATTAGCATTTAATGAGAGTATGTTATCTACAACAAAATCATTTCTTGTATATTTTTTTCCTTCTTGTGCTCTTGGTTGATTTCTCCCTCTTTGAATTAGTGTCCATTGTAAGAAAAAGAAGTTTGCTGCTTCGTTCTTAGTTATGCTATTATGTTTTGGGAACGTTATGATCTGAAGCAAAATATAGGTAACTCCTTCATCTTTGTAAATGGGTAGAGTGGAGCTATTTAACTTGGAGTCACTTAGAAATGTGAATCCATACTATGAAAATGACAGAAGATCATAAAACATCAACGGCCAATCCCAGAGCTAATTCTTTTTTTTTTTTTAAAGATTTTATTTATTTATTCGACAGAGAGAGACAGCGAGAGAGGGGACACAAGCAGGGGGAGTGGGAGAGGAAGAAGCAGACTCATAGCAGAAGAGCCTGATGTGGGGCTCGATCCCCTAACGCCAGGATCACGCCCTGAGCCGAAGGCAGACGCTTAACCGCTGTGCACCCAGGCGCCCCACCAGAGCTAATTCTTTTAATTCACTACTTAAATGTATAGGGACAGGGTGCCTGGGTGGCTCAGTTAGTTGGGTGTCAGGCTCTTGGTTTTGGCTCAGGTCATGATCTCAGGTCGTGGGATTGAGCCCCGAGTTGGGCTCTGTGCTCAGTGTGGAGTCTGTTTGAGATTCTTTCTCCCTCCCCTCTGCCCCCACCCTACCCGCATGCACGCTCTCTCTTTCTCTCAAATGAATAAAATAAAATCTTAAAAAATGTATAGGGACAGTTATGTTCTATGATGACTTTGTAAAGTTGTTGGTCTGTTTCTTAAATTTCAGGCTTTATACAGAATTTATTTTATATTCAATTAGAAATTACTTTGATGGATCTGGATTTTGAGTACATTTAGATCTTAGATAGAAACCTGAAAATTCTGTTTGCCTGTTATTTTATTTCTAGAGCTATATTTTATACTTCTTGCTCTTTTGTTTTCCTCAACATCCTCATTCTGCTTCACTTACCTAAAAGCACTTCCTAAAATTCCATTTCCTTCAAGACAAGTTCAAAGTAGGTCAGGTGACTTCCTCTTCAAAGTAACAACTTGTAGTGGTACATATTCAACTATTAGCCATTCGGGGATTCCGCCTGTGTCCACACCACAGAAGGCTGTCTTTTCAGAGCCCCTCAGAAAGTCTAGTAACAAGCTCTGCCCCATAAGAGCTTCAGGAATCTCCCCTCATAAAGGTGATCCAAATGCTCTTCAGATTGTGAGGACAGCTAAAAGCATCATGTCAAATATTTACCTTGTTCTATCATAGTCCCGAACAAGATTTTCTTGGAGCATCTTTAGGCTTCTTAAAAGACAAAATGTGCTTTGGCTATAAAAAGCTTCACTAGGTGACCAAATTAGTACATTTGTTCTTTTTACAACATCTTATAGGGCAAAACAGAGCAAAATCTCCAGTAATTCAGCTAGCCGAAAGGCTCTCCCAGGTCTAGTGTCTACCTACATTTGCCTCAAACCTCACTTCCTGCTCTTTTCATCTACCACATGGACTATATGATCAATCACTGTGTAACTTATTATAATTTCCCATATACCCTATTTGGTTTCGTGCCGCATGACTTTGAGCATGCTCCTGCTCTGTCAGGCATGCCCTTTACCCCCTTGCCTATCTTAAAAATATCCTATTTCTCCTTCAGCACCTGTCTTAAAAGAGGATTCCTCAGTGAATCTTTTCTAGATCTTTCTTCTGGCTTGTATTAATTCTGTACCTTGTACATTCTATTTTTGCACTTTCCATTATATTTTGAAAAAAATTTTTTTTAAGATTTTATTTATTTAACAGAGAGATACAGCCAGTGAGAGAGGGAACACAAGCAGGGGGAGTGGGAGAGAAGAAGCAGGCTCCCAGCGGAGGAGCTGATGTGGGGCTCGATCCCAGAACGCCGAGATCACGCCCTGAGCCGAAGGCAGACGCTTAACTGCTGTGCCACCCAGGCGCCCCTGAAATTTTTTTTTAACATTTTTCTTACCTCTGTTCTTTTTTAAGCTTCTTGTTTCAGAAACTGTAGTATACATCATTGCTTACCCAATACTAGTATGGGGACTTGAAGTCAGTGCATGTTGTAGAGATTTGCTAAAATATCAAAATTGCTATTCAGGAGTATTTGTAGTAAAATTGAGCTCTGGAGTTGAACAACAGTAAGTAGATCAAATGATATTATTTTTTTCTAGTGAAATTTTGACTTGATCAATTACATATAATTTCACTGTTTAATTTATCTTTTTATTTTAGTACATTTATAATTAAACATTGCTTTTTTTTTCCCCAGGTCAATGCCACAATTAGAATGAATGTTGAAAAATTAGATCCTTTTTGTTTTGCTTTGTTTTGGATGAAAGATACATACAGACCTTCTTATTCTTGGTCCAAATATAGCTGTCTTCCACCTCACCCCCATAATCTCCTATCATTCCTAGGTTGAAGAGCAAGAAGCACTTTTTTTTTTTTTAAATTGGAAGCGAAGAGTATAGAAAGAAAGTAAAGTATGGCTTTACTTTAAGGGGGAGAGAACTTTCTCTAATACTTGAGGGTATAAAATCTTTTTATTTTTGTTCTTCCAGTGGTTATGGCCTATAATTGGGGTGTCTGCTCCCAGATTTAATGAAGTTGGAATGTTGGTTCCATTTCCAGTGTCATTTGTTGGCATGACTTTGGTTGTCGTTCAGGCTGGTTTGTCACTGGTTCTCAAAGAAAGTATGCTTGTCACAACAGCCTGGTTCTTGTCACTTTGAGGCTGGGTTTGCTCATCTAACACTGTCTTCTAGTTCAAAAGCACTATACCTACAGCAGTTAAAAAGCAGCATGCTGTACTTACGACCACGCACCTGCTATGCTGACGATGTTTTGGCACGGTGGCCATTCTGCAGAAAAGACAGAGCACTGGTTTAGTTTTATACTCACTAAACAAGTCTAACTTTTCATTTTAAGGAATTCTTTAGGATTGCGTGACACAGGTAGAATCAAAGGTATTCTGTGGATCAGTTTGTTTGTGATGGAGTTAAATATAAACAGAACTTATCCATTTTTATCATAGAATAAGTCATCGCTATCATTTGTTTTGTGTCTGCTTTATGCCACACACAATAATCAACACCTTTGCCTAAATTAGTTCATTTTTTTCCCTTTTACCAACCCTATGAAGTAAGTGTCTTTTCCTCATTTTATAAATGAGGAAACCGTAGCACAGACAGAAGAAGAGTCCTTGCCAGTTCCCATAATTATTAAGTTTCAAGACTGTGAGTTAAAACCTGTTGTGCCAATTTCCAAAGCTTGTGATTTCTCACCTTGACAACCTCACATTCAGGAATGTGCTATAAACAATACATGTTTACTGCTCTTCATTTCTCTTGCCCTTAAGTGAAGGTACCATCGAAGGAGCACTGTGGAAACTAAACTTCTAAACATTTATTATACTCTGAGATAGTCCAGATGTATAAGAATGAGATCATCACTAACTTCAATAATTTTTTCAAACTCTATTAAATGATTTATTGAAAAAATATATTAGGTTATACAGTCATAAAATCCGTTCTCAATGTGTACTGCTGAATGCATTTTTTAGTAAGATCTTCTTACCTTATATTCCTTTTGAAATGCTGAGGCTCTTTAGGCTGTGTTTCTGCGGTGTTTTGGTGTTTCTGTATCTTTGGTTGCCATCCAGTGGCAGCAGTTACATACTTCTGTTCTGTAACAGAGAAAGGAGAAAACCCCTCTGCTTTCCACTCATACTTCCCTTATCATTCAGAAGCAAATGATGGACGTTAATTTTATGTAACTAGCTTATCGGTGTTAGCCATGGCCACCCCTGAGTCCACCAAAGACAAAATTCCATCTAGATGTTTAGATATTGTCAGAAACTAGTTCTCAGTAAGAAAAAAAATATATTTTAAAAATTTATAACCAATATTTTTTGCTTCAGAAAATAACTAGAAATGAAGTATTTGTGTCAAAATTCCTGTTGGTCAATAAATAGCAAATTCATAGTTAGTGATTAATGTAGTCAAATCAAAGGCTAGCTTTCTTACATTTTCCTCAAATCTGATATCTCACCAGTGAGAGGAAGGACTAATAATTACTCTGACCAAAGAATTAAAGATAATATATTTCAATCACTTCTTCACAGATGGACAAGTTGTGGTCCATGGCATGGATATAATTTGTAGGGAGTACTTTAAAGCAATAGTTTCCAGAGACATCATAGAAACTCTGTGAACAGAGGTGAAGAGCATTTCCTGCCATAAAATAAAATGGGATTGATTTAAGCCACTAAAAGTGAGGAAATAAAATGGCCCCTCCTGGTAGCTGAAAAGTACAGCATTCATCTGTTCAAACTATGGGGAAATTTTATTTGAGAGTGTCTTTTTTTTTTCTTAGTTTGAAGATGAGAGAATTGGATATCAAAATAATTATTAGAAAACAAATCTTCATCTGAGTGAAAAGTTGTATGTCTCTGGGTAGACAATTTTATTCTGATTCTTTTAACAAGTTGTATATTGGAAAATGGGGTGGGTCAGTCAGAGGAAAGTTATCCCATTTAAAATGACTTCTTTAATCTTCCAAAACTGTATCAAGCTATTAGCAATGATATAATTGCTTTCTTATAATTTTTTTGTTTAAAAATTTCAAACTTACAGAAGCACAATAAATACTAAGTCTTTGTCTAGCTAAAGCAACTGCTATCATTTGCTACATTTGTATTTACTCTCTTTCTCTATACAATATATACGTACAATACACATACTTTTTCTCTCGCTCGTCTCCTTGTGTGTGCATGTGTATACCATCCGTATATGGATTATCCGCACATGCACATATCCTCTTAATCTTCTGCAGAAACATTTGAAAGTAAGTTACTTTTCATACCTTATCTGGACATTTTATCACCTCAGAACAGTAAGAAAACTCTAACACAGAATTAGAATATTATACAATAAATGTAATGTTTATAATAATATCTGATATATAGTTCATATTCCAGTTTTTCTCATTTACCAAAAATGTCCTATATAGATTTAAAAAAAAAGGAATACCTAGGGTCTGGTTATTATTAATGCATTCCCTTTGGTTATAATCTATCCTGAGTCTCTTTTTATACAGAACATTCTCCCATGTATCAACTTTTTTTGATGCAGACATCTCTAAGGTGTGTGTAGTTGTCATCACAGAATGTGCTCCAATATAGATCCCACAATGGTCTCCTCATGATTGGATTCAAGTTAAACATACTTGACAAGCATCCTGCAGAGTTGTGCTCCTCATTGCATCACTCCAACATACCTTCATCCCAGTTCGTCACATTGCCGCAGTGTGATATTCATGACACACACAAACAGATTTGGTGCCTTCTAGGTCTTTACATTTTAATGGCACTTTTCTTCTTTGTTACTAAGATGTAATCAATGGAATAATACTTTCAAATTACATAAATATCCCATTGCAATACAATGCTTCACCCAGTTATTTTTAAACATCATATAATGTTTCTCAATAAAGAGAAGATATTTTGGTGATGCTGAAAATGAAAGAAATATATACGATGAAAAAAAAATGTGCAGGAGTTTCAAATGTGTGGGAGGGGGAAGTACATTTCAAATGCCACAAAGTTACTTGGAGTTTGCCCAGTAAAAGGCATCCAAATATTACAATGGAGCCATATGAGTTTTCTATTTATATTGCATACACATATTGGAGATGTGACTTTTTTGCCCTCAATTTTTATTTTTTTTTAAATCCAAGTGTAGTTGAGACACGATGTTTCATTAGTTTCAAGTGTACATATGTGATTCAACAGCTCTGTAAGTTATGCTAGGTTCAACACAAGTTTAACTACTGTCTATTACCATACACTATTACAGTATCATTGACTGTATTTCTTATGTGCCTTTCATCTCTGTGACTAATTCATACTACAACTGGAAGCTTGTATCTTCTGCTCCCGTTCACCCATTTGCCCATCTCCCCACCCCTCGCCCCTCTGGCAATCACCAGAAGAGATTTGTATCTATGTTTATGGGTCTGTTTCTATTTTTGTTTTGTTTTTTATGGATTCCACATATAAGTGAAATCAGATGGTATTTTTCTTTTTCAGTCTGACTTACTTCATTTAACATATAATACCCTCTAGGTCCATCTGTGTTGTTACAAAGAGCAAGAAGAGTTCATTCTTTTTTATGGCTGAGTAATATTCCATTGTTTACATATGCCATATTTTCTTTATCCATACAGGTATTGATGGACTCTTTAGTTGCTTCCATATTTTGGCTATTGTAAATAATGCTGCAATCAACATGGGGTGCATGTATCTTTTTTTTTTTTTTTAAAGATTTTATTTATTTATTTGACAGAGAGAGAGACAGCCAGCGAGAGAGGGAACACAAGCAGGGGGAGTGGGAGAGGAAGAAGCAGGCTCCCAGCAGAGAAGCCTGATGTGGGGCTCGATCCCAGAACGCCGGGATCACGCCCTGAGCCGAAGGCAGACGCTTAACAACTGCGCCACCTAGGCGCCCTGCATGTATCTTTTTGAATGAATGTTTTTGTAAATGCTTGAGTAAATGCCCAGTAGTAGAATTACTGGATTGTATGGTATTTCTATTTTTAATTTTTTGAGGAAACTCCATACTGTTTTCCACAGTGCTTGCACCAATTTTCATTCTTACCAGTAGTGCACGAGGGTTCTTTTTCTTCACATCCCTGCTAACACTTGTTATTTCTTGTCTTTTTGATCTTACTCAACCTGACTGGTCTGAGGTGATACATTGTGGTTTTGATTTGTATTCCCCTGATGATGAGTGATGTTGACCATCTTTTCATGTGTCTGTTGGCCATCTGTATGTCTTCTTAGGAAAAATGTGTATTCAGGTCCTCTGCCCAGGAAGATGATGGGCAGGAGATGCTTTTAATTGTTATTTTTAAAATGTATTTTTACCTGTCTGATTTGCCTGTCACTATTTATTAGTACAGTTGTGCCAAAATTAATTAAGCAGCAATATCATTTAAACAGTGAGGAATACTGACATACCAAGAATATAAATTAGTGTCTTGGTCATCTGTCTAGTAAATTAATAGTGGGAGCATAACACTAAAATTTATTCAGCAACCATAGTAATTAGTTTAGCACAATTTGCACCATAGGATCAAAACTAAAGACAGTTTTTAATGTATCTGGATTTACTGAATCCTTTCTAAGAAGTTTTTCAATAATTTTATAACTATTCTCATATATGATAAATAAGAGAGTTTTACTTAAAAGAGCATGGGTGAAATTTAGAAAAATTGAAAAAAAAAAACTATATTTCTTTAGAAGTCCTGGGTTGAAATGTGTTGTGTGTTTATACCTCAAAAAGAAATGAGTACATAATCATTAAACAATTATTAGACAGATCTTAGCTGTAGCTGTTGTGGTCTGGTATGCTGTATTTCACAACGGAAGACAGATAGCAATAGAGCAAAGGAATTTGAGAAAATGGGAGAATATTCCAACTAACATTCTTACACCTTCAGGTACATCAGTCTGCTGTTGATGAACATTCTTGTTTTTGTTACCCAGTCTTCTTTTACAAATCCCACACTTGTGTATCCACCTGCCCACTTGACTTTGATGCCTGCAGACATCTGAAACCTAAGATGTTCAAAACTGCACTGATCGTCCCTTCTAAATCTTCAACCTCAGCCTTCTCCATCTTTTCACATTAATTCCAACCTTCAGGATACCATAGACCAATGCTAACAGTGGCTTAAACAACAAACATTTATTTCTCAAAGTTCTGGAGCCTAAGAAGTCCAAGATTAATGTGCCAGCAGATTCAGTATCTGATGAGGACCCTGTCCCTGGGTTGCAGGTGACCACCTTCTCACTGTGTTCTCACATGGCTAAAAGAGGGAGAGAGCAAAGTCTCTTGTCTCTTCCTCTTTTTAAAGGGGATGTATTGCATCACTAGTGCCCAACCCTTAGGATCTGATCTAACTTAATTCCTTCCCAAACGCCCTACTTCCAAATACCATACTTTACAGATTGAGTCTTCAACATATGAATTTGGGGAGGACATAAACATTCAGTCCATGGCAATGCATATCTTTTGTAATAGAAAAAAAATTAGAAATAGAAAGTATCTTTTCCCAGGGCATCTAGGTGTCTCAGTAGGTTAATTTGAGCCCAAGTTGTGATCTCAGGGTTGTGAGATCCAGCCCTGTGTCCTGCTCCATGTTCAGTGGGAGTGTGCTTGAGATTCTCTCTCTCCCACTCTTTCTGCCCCTCCCCTTGCTCTCTCGTTCTCTCTCTACCTCAAATAAATAAATAAATCTTTAAAAAAAAAAAGTACTTTTTCCCATGTAACTAATTTGGGCCAATTTACCTGCATTTTTAGTGACTGTCTTCCTACAGAATCTTTGGTGGGGAATCCAGAATTGTTTTAACTTTATTTTACCCTCTGGTACTACTTGTTAAAATAACGTATTGTATATTTGCTATTATTAAAAAGAAATCATTTTTGGAGGCCTTCTTGGGTTTTCAAATTTGTCATATCTTGGAAGGCAAAAGCTCCAGAGAAAATGTTATTGAAGTTCAAGATATTGTGAAGTGTATAGGTAGAGAACGCATGGTCTTGCTTATTAAATTTCAGAATACTGCAGCAGAAATAACAGATATTCAAATCAGTAGCTTTGGGGAAAATAAAAGGAAATACTTTGTTATGTGGTGGGTGATAACTTCTCAGTAGTTATTATTCTACAATACAGTACATGTTGAAATCTTACTTTTAAGTGAACTTACTGAGAATTCATGAAATGTTAAGAAAAATTAATGTGTTCAGGAGCATTTTGATGTTTTCTAGAAGATCAAAATAGAACCATGCATTAACTTAAAATGTCCTTTGGTGATAACATCATAAAATATAACATTGGTGCAGCTGTTCAATCTGTCTGATCTTAAGAAGTATCTCTAATGTATCAAGATGGAGCAGAAGATTTCTGAAAACAGTTTTTCCAGATAACTTGGACTAAAAATACACAGTCATTTAACATCCTTCTTTCCATTGTGAAAATTTTGGAAGGGCAGAAAAGCTTTGTCTCAGAGCAGCATCTGAAATATAAGTTAGTGTTGCTTCTCTGGTATATTCAACTTATTCATTCATTTACTTTCTATTAACTGTTGCTTACAGGCATCCATTTGCATAAATAGGTTTATGTTCGTGGTATGTGCCAGGTCCTCCGCTGGTCGCTGAGGATGCAGATTTGAACAAAACAAACAAAGCTCCTCCCCTCATGAGCTACATTCTAGCTCATGTTAGTGATACAGTGTTAGTGATAATTTCTCTCATGTAAACCCAGGACTTTAAAAGGGGAAGAGTGATGTGCAAGTGGCATATTATTTTAGATAATTTTTTTTACAGATTATGTATTTATTTAAAAGGAGGAATCAACTTTTTCTCTAGCATGTGCAGAGCACTTAGTATTTCCTCAATAATCAAATGAGAAGCTTCTGATACAGCATGACCAAGCAGAACTTGTAATTACCGCTCTTTTTTCTAAATATTTAACATATACTATTGACGTACTACATTACTGAGGCTTCTTCGTGGTGGCAAGCTCGTTTTTTGGATGCTTGATATACAAATATATGTTAATGTATTCTAAGTAGCTATTCATTTCTTCTGAACGCATTTCCTGTAATGAATGGTTGTACTAATGACAAAATTTGAGACAACTTTATTTGAAATTCTGTATTCTTCATTCCAGGGTTTGTCCCCATTGTTTTGGGACTTATAGGACCTCACATAAACTTTGTGTGAAGTGTCTTCGACAAATTCTAGAAAAGGGTGATGATCTTTTAACCAGACTTTAAAAGAGACTGGATTATTATGGACTGTAGAACATCAAACAGAGAAGTCTCTGCCCTTACCGTTCTACCCCTATTCAATGCCCTTAAAACAACAACAACCTTATGAGCTAAGTCTCCATCGCACACTTGAACATTCTCTTTCTCTCCAGACATAAATGGAGGGCTCCAGGGCCCCATCGGTCAGCATCTTCAGATCAGAGGATATCTCAGATCGGGAGGTGGTTTCTCCTGTCTGGTGATTTATATAAACTCAATATAAAATAGGCCATTGTCCAAGGGAAAAATACATATTCGGTTAGCATATGCAGCTGAATTCACAGATCAAACATGTGGCTCCAGTCCTTATTTCTGTGATTGGCTACAGGGTCATGCTGGTAACTACCACTTCCTTCTTTCCTCATTCATTTTATGTTCTTCTTGCTCTTGGAGCATAAGAGTTGCCTGTTTGAATGACACAACCTTTGTTCTGGAAGGTTCTAAATCCTGGTGTTCCTGCTTTTATGGTATTCCTATAGTCTGCCGTTCAATATTACTACCAAACAAAGCAGTAGTAAGCGGTGCCTCAGTGAAACTCCTGGTTACAGAAAGAGTCTTCTCTTTGCTGGATAGCAGCAACCTGGCCATCTCCTGATAACCCAGCTCAGTGACATCTAGTATAGTCACACGTCTAGTACAGTAACACATGCTTCCTAGGCCTACTGTTCTGATACCACAAGAGGAACACGAGAGCAAAGGACAGTCTCCACTTCCAATTCATTAAAATTTCTCTGTATCTTTTCCTGGAAGCATTCCTCCCTTTGAGGGGGTTAATTTCTGAGTCTGCTCAGAGAAGCTGGTCACTTCTGTAATTTGTTCTAATCCGATATCTCAGTACATGAACATAATGCTGTTTTACTGCCTAACATGTTTATTATAATTATTAGTTTGGAGGCATGATTTCACCATCGTCCAGGGAGATAACTGTGGGCGGTAGATTGCATTACGTACATCTTTGTGTCCTAGAATCCAGTCTGGAGGGCAGCTACGGAATACAGAGTGAACGAATCACAGAATACACATAAACATGAACGAGGGAAGAAGGACAAAGGAAAGTTGGTTTAGTTTTCTGAAGAAATTTGGCCGGATTGAAAATCACTGTCGTTATGCATGAACCACAGATGTCTGCTTGGATTAAGTTTGAGTAAGAATGATTTTATGATGGTTCTGCCACCATATGTATTTTTTTTTTTTTTTTACTCTCCTGCAACACTGAACACTTACTCATTAGCAGTTTGGCTCAGGCAGTAACAGTTGATACACCTTGAGACTTAATGGAACAGATTTTATTTCTTTTTAAAAATGTGCATTATTTTATTATTCTCAGGAAGCCATACACTAAAAAGCAAAAGTATCTTTTTCCCATGAAAGGCAGCAGTTCCCCTGAACTTCCTCACCCTCATCCCAACAACAAACTATAACTTTCTGTTTGGGGATCTCTTTGTTGTATCGTCCTATCACTCAATACTTTGATTGCTACTTCCTGCTATGTCTATTCCAGGCGTGATTTATTGATTACTCTTTCGATGGACATCCGTGAGGAACACTTAACCTCATTTCCTCTTGCCATCATTGTACTTCTAGTTGCATTGATACGTTCCGATCTTCCAGGCTATCTTAGTTACTTTAGCCAAAATGCTCACACCTTTCATTTCTGACTTGCCACATCTTGTGAGTATACCTGGTAAATGAGGTGCTGACCCCGCCCCCTCTTCCCTCCTATTTCCGTTCCATGTGTTCCCCCTCTTCTTGACTGCAGCCCCTTCTGTGCACAGGCCAGCCTTTCTCTACCTACTTACCTGGGCACCACGTGTCCACATGCTGTCTTTCAGAAATGTGTTGAAATTTTGTTTTGCTATTGGTGCAATCCTGATCTCTGTATTTGTGGGTTTAAGCCATTACGTCTTTATTTCCACTGTAATCAGGCATCAGAAGAAGAAATAGATATCTGCAGTTGACTGTGTTAAACCAGGGCATCTCTTCTTCTTTTTTTTTTATTCAATATTTTATTGGTTTACTTTAGGTTTTATTCTTTAGTCTGTGCTGTTTCTGTGTTTTTTCAGTGGCACACCTTGACTTGATTTTTATCTTCTTCCTTTTATCTTTCTTCCAAGAAACCTTCACTGTTAATGTTTTTCCCCTGATATATCAAGTTTTTAAATTAGTATTTAAAATTAAAATTACCAGGGCGCCTGGGTGTCTCAGTCAGTTAAGCATCTACCTTCGGCTCAAGTCATGATCTCAGGGTCCTGGAACTGAGCCCTGCATCGGGCTCCTTGCTCAGTGGGGAGCCTGCTTCTCCCTCTGCCTCCTGCTCCCTCTGCTTGCGCTCGCTCTCTCTCTCTCTGATAAATAAACTCTTTAAAATATTAGAATTACCTGTGCTTAATAAACTTCAGTTTTATCTCATGTATCATAGAATTGCTCTACTTTAATAAGTTGAGCTATATTATTTAACTGTAACTATAATTTCTTAACTTTATATAATAGATGATTATAAAAACACAGCACAGGCTCACGTAAATTACCTCATTTTTAAAAAGACAGTTTTGATGTTTGCCTAGGGAAAAATTCATAGGCATCTTTCCCCCACAAAATTCAGCTTTGATGTAGAAGTATAATTAACCTCCTGAATCCTCACTTCTCGATCACTTTCCTCTTCCTGGTGTTTTCTCATATATTCTGTCTTTTAGAAAGCACTTTGTCTGAGTCTAGTGTTGAGTCTAATACTATGTTAAAGTTAAAATGGTCATTATTGCTATTAAAAATGGCGGCATTTTTTGCGGTAGGACTCTAATCTGGGATTTTTGACTCAGAGACCAATGACCCTTCCTAATTTCCTCTGGGATATTTCTGTGTGTATGGGGGCCAAAGTCTGCTGAGCTTGGAGCCATCACTTTACTCAGAAGTGACTGCTACCAAAACTGCATTCAACGAGAGGAAGCAAAAAGTAAAGAGCTGAAGAATATTTCAGCTACATCCATAGCATGGAGTTTAGGATACTGTAAAAGTACTTTGCTCTCTGTAAATACTGTAAAAAGGTAGCATTTTTATTGATATTGAATAATTTGTTTTTATCATTTGAAAGAAGAAGAAAACTAGGAGAGCATTAATATTGAGAACATGTTCTCTCCTCCATACTCTTTATTAGGAAACAAATAAAAGCAGCCGTCTCGGTTTTTATTTTTCTTCATGTGCGTCGTCTCGGGTTGTGTCAACAAAACCTTGCTGTTTAGGAATTCCCAGCGGAGGCAGATAACGACTCAGTCAAGATGTTTCGAAGAAGGAGATTTAGCATCCAACTTACACGTTAGAAAACAAATTCCAAAAAAAAAAAAAAAAAAAAAGAAAGAAAGAAAAGAAAAAGAAAAATTCTTGAAAGGCAAAATTAAGAGCTCTTCACCAGCCCCTACAATCAGAGTCGGCGGTGGGAATGTGCGTCCTCAGCCGCTGATGATGACAGAGTCTGTTTTCTGCCAGGTGAGCCGCACAAAACACAAGGAAACCGCCCCCCGAGGAAAGCAGGTGGCGTGCTGACAGCCCAGCCGCTTGTGAGACCTCCGCTGGCCCCGTGCTCCTGTTATTTGGTTCTGCTCACATCAAAAGAGCACCCACGAGAGTCCCTGGATTGACAGCTTGGTTGACACGTAGCTAGAGCTTCTGCAAATATTTACATTAGGCGTCGGGGAGCAGTACGAGCACCCGTTATGGGGTGGAGAGCACATAGGAAGGTCTGTAATAGGGCGATGATCTTGCTTTTCTGAATAACAAGGAGAGGATATTTGTGCAAGGAGTGATTTCAAAAGCGGAGGATGATCTGAAGGGTAAAATGAACAAATCTCCCCAGGAATAGAAAGATGTCGTTCTCATATGGTAACATTTCATTTACCCACGTATTTCTTTGAAAATTTTCCAAATTTATTTACCTCTTGATGCATTCAGTGTTTGAGGGTACATTTTTTCCCCTGCCAGCTTATAAAATGTATTATGGCAGAATCTGTAATAATTGAGGCCTGGGCATATCACAGATCCTGATTATGATACATTCTATATTCAGTATACATACAACATAGGATTTACAGTAGTTATTTGAATATTGTAGGTCCTGCAATATTATAGTATTTGTTGAATAGATTTCCTACAGATAATAGTTTCTTTGCAAGAATGGCAACAAAATTACCATTTAAGAACAAATTTAATTATTTTATATTTCAGATAGTTATTTTATTGAATACCAAGTTAAAAAATGAACACGTTGCTACCAAAAGGCTTGATATCTTTTATTGATATTTAAGGGTTTATTTTTAAGACTTCAAAGAAAAGAAATAGAAGAAAATGCTAATATTGGGAATACAACTCCCTCACTCATATATTCTCTATTAATGATACACTGAAAGCAGAAACACTAGCTTTTTATTTCTTCAACATCTTAGTAGTTAAGGTCCCCTTTTACACTTTTCTAAACTTTATCCGTTATATAACAAAGTCACATGTCTTTGAAATGGAAAGAAGTTGGCACTCTCATTTATAATTTATAAATGCCTTAGATACAATACTAGTAACCTGATAATTTTTATAATGATTTAAAAAATCATGAATTTATATTTTTAAAAAAATCACCAAAAACAAAGCAGAATGGTTCAATGAGAAAATCATTCAAACAGACACACCTGGATATTATTTGCAGAAAAATAAAGATATAACATTTGTTAATATATGAACCTAAAAGAGCATCATAGATAAGCCCATTTAAGTAGCTGCTGAAGTGTCTCAGCTACCCTGCTTAGCCATTGTGTATTCTCTCCATGTAAGGAAACAAGCACTGAAATCTTAAGGGTCAGCAGTTTAAAACAGTAAACATATGTCACTCAAATTCATGATACACTAGTGAGGCATTGAGCAAGGAATTTGGAGGAACCTTCTAGATCATCCCCTTTCAACCTTCTTCATTAGCTCATAGAAATCAGATTTCCTCTTACAATGTCTTTCTTGATTTTATTTCCTATCACTTAATGGTGAATGTGGCTATTTTTGTGCAGAATTCAGGTTATACTCCATCTCTTTTGTTAATAGAGATAAAAATTAAACCACTATGTCTCGACTTAGGGATAAGAACAGAAGTCAAGTGGCAAGCATTCTGCTGAGAGAATTTTTAGAGATAGGATGGATTTTTATTTTTTTAATTTTTTAAAACAATTTTATTCATTTATTTGACAGAGAGAGAAACAGACAGACAGACAAGCAGGGGGAGCAGCAGGCAGAGGGAGAAGCAGGCCTTCTGCTGAGCAGGAAGCCAGACATGGGGCTCAATCCCAGGACTCTGGGATCATGACTTGAGCTGAAGGCAGGTGCTTAACCAACTGAGCCACCCAGGCGCCCCCTAGCGTGAATTTTAAAAGTAGATTATGAAATTTCTTTCCCCTACCTATTTGAAATATAATCTAGTTTGTTCCTACTGGTCTGGATGCAGTTGAGCACAGTTTTAGATATCTAAGTCTAAAGCTATACTCTTAGTCAATCTTTTTATCTTTATGTGTAATATATGTAATTTATACATTTCAAATTTATTACCTCGTCTGTTTCCACAGTGTCTTTACAAGATAAAGTGGACTGAGAGATCTTCAGCTCTTAACTATAA